>NW_024367372.1:6403179-6555249 GCF_014805655.1 Passer montanus
CCTCCCCTCCGCGGGCAGCGGCGTCCGGCGCGGGCTCGGCTGCGCCGCTCCCTCCCTCGGGCCCGGCAGGAGCGGCCGCTGGCGGGAGGTAAGGCGGGGCCTGCCCGGGCCCCCTCCCCTGCCTCAGCCCCCCGCTCCGGCGCGGCACGGGCCCTTCCTCTCAACCCTCCGGGCGGCGTGGGCTCGCCCCGCTCCGCCGCCTCCTTCCCCGCAGGAGGCGCCGCTCTTTCCGGACACCCGCTCCCGGGGCGCGCCCCGCGGGCCTCGCCGGCCCTGCCTTCCCCCGCGGGGCTGCTCCGGGCCTCCCTCCCCCGGGAGCCGCAGCCCCCGTCGGGGCCCGCCCGGCCTTTCCCTCTCCCGCCGCCCGGCCGGAGGGGCTGGCGCGTCCCCGGGCCCGGCCCGCGCCGGTTCCTGCCGAGCGAGGCGTTTTCCCGTGCCCCATCCCCCCTCGGGAGGCTGATAGAAACGAGAGTAAAGCAAATGGCTTAAAACGGCTTTCCTCATGATGCAATTATTTTTTCGGGTTTTTTAAAAATAGGTGGTGCGGTTTGAATGCTCCCTGCTCCTGCTTCAGTTTCCCCCGGAGCCTCCCTCGGCCCCCGCTCCGCGGGTCCGGCTCGGGGGCGTCTCCGCGGGCCCTCAGAGCCCTCCTCTGGCTGGGAAGAGTGCTCGGCTCTCGTTCCTTTCTCGGCCCGTCCGCAGCCTGCTTTAGCAAAGGGGTTAAATCTTGGGAGGGGGAAAAAAAGAGAGGGGGAGTTAAAATTAGAATACATCGTAAGCTGTGTATTGACAGGGGTGTTACTCCTGAAACAGCCTCGCTATTTCAGCCTTCCCCTATTGCTACAACAGCTGCCTGTCCCATGAACTCTTCCTCTTCTTCCTTACCCAGCAACACTTGGTTAGAGTTGCTCGAGCTGAGGCTGTGCTTTGCCTTCAGTTCTTAGCAAATTCCTAAATTTTGAATTTGGCATGCAGTTTTTTACCCTGCATTCAGCTAACAGAATAGCTCCGTTCTTCCCTTTGGAAGTTGTCCCTCATGGTTCAAAGCTGCTCTTGCTCCGAGCTTGGTATCTGCTCTTCTGGATGGACTTGTCCTTGGAACCTAAGTTCGCTCAAGAGATCAAGCTGAAAGTAGATTGTCCCTTCTAAGAGCATGTAATGTAGGCACCTGTCTATTCAAGTGACAGCTTTGTTCTCCGAAAGCTGCTACAATGTTAGCTTAACGTCTTGCAAGTGTTTTCTGCCTTCAGTTGTTGTAATCCCGTAACTGTCAAGTGAAACATAAGCATTTGTAGGTGAGTAAAAAACAACTGTGGCGTTTTGTATGTCCACTATCAGGTTCCTGGCACAAAATAGTAATAAGCCAGTGTACAAGTTGTGGGCAGGAAAGGCATGATGGACTCAAAGGCGGGGGTGGCTTCCTGATATTTTCGCTCAATTAAGTAACTTAATATGGTAGAGATTCAAGCCTGCTGGCTTGTGCCTTAGTAAAGTTTTCAGTTATGTTTAGCAGGGATTGAAGTATATATTGCAGTAGAGTTGAAAACACATTCTTGAGATTGTGTGCTGAGAAATAGATTTAGGCTGTTGGGGGAAGAAATGCCACAAGCCCCAAAATCATTTGTAATCTGTATATCAGTATTTCCAGAGATGGCCTGATCTGTTGCTGAAGTCAGATGTGCCTTGAAATAGAATTCTGATGTCTGTATGGTACAGAAATTAAAAATAGACTGCATTATGCCTCTGTATGGAAAAGTGTACATCTTGGTGATATTTCCTATGTAATAAATCTATTTAGACATGCCACCATCATAGTGGTGCTGGTTATGTAGATAAATTGTGTAGTTCCCAGCAAGTGAGTATGTCAGTGGTCGCTCTTTGAAAGAAAAAGGATACTTTAAGGGTACTGGAGGTCTTAAGGGATTTGTATCTTTTCTAGTGGGCTGTCTTAATGCTCAGTGCATGAGACTTGTGGCTTAACCTTTTGGAAGCCTGGGTGGTTCTGTTAAGTTCTGCCCTACTGATGGCTGAGGTCAGGGTGGCTTGCTTTATTCTCAATTAGGAGTTGTATTATATGAAGTGAGGTTAATATTTTCTAAATTAAGAACATTATTTAGGAACATGCAGATAAAGACAGTACATAAGGGTTTTTAATTAATTCTGCTCTAAAGGAATTAGGGAAAAAAAAAGTTTGTGGGAGTCTTCAGGAGGAGCAAAATTCAAACAAAGGAATAAAATTATAAAAGTGGGTTGGTAACTTGGTAGAGTTTATCAGCTTCTTCTCTTCAAAGAGTAAGTATTTCTTCTTTTCTGGTCAAATAGTTGTCTGAGGATCTGATTCAAGAGAGAGGCAAGGGAGCTAAGAGCTTGTTTCCTGTGGATTGTTAGTAAACCACCTTCCCTACAAAGCTCAGTCAGGTGTTGATAGTAAGAAGCACTCCATCTGCTTAAGAAAGCTTTAATGGGAGCTCAAGGGGTAGGGGGACAAACCTATGGTAAATAATGTAATAGTTCCAAATTAACAAGCTGATAAAAGTGAATTAAGAAATACATACTTTTTTTGAGCTGTTTTGTTGGATATAGACTTTTTTTTTTGCCTTTTAGCATTTTGTGAAACCTTCAAATTAATAATTTCTTATCAGAGGTTTATATTTAATGCATGAGGCAGTCTTGTGCTTAGTATCTAGCTAGGTTCAACTGGGTGGGGAGGGAGATAGTGTCAAAATGACAGGATTTCCTTTTTTTAGTAGATTAGTGCTACCTCAAGCATTTGTAATCAGAATATTGTCAAGACATGTTTTCTTTGGTTCTAATTATAAGAATAAATGTCTTTTGGAATTTGATTCCCGACAATTAGCTAAATTTGTTGTACTTGGTGTTTTTTGTAAGTGCATCAAACAAATGTTTAGCTAATTTTAGTAGCTTCTTTTGATAGTATTCTGTAGATTGGCTTCTTCCCAGTAACACAGTTGCCACTATCACCATCATTCTTCCCTTAACCTTACACTCTAATGGGATTAGCAGCTTGTTCTTTGCAGAGTAGATGTATGCAGTGCATTCAGCAGTGGTTCAGTCTTTCCTCTTTTCCCAATGCTTTAGGCTTGTGCTCATGGCTGACACACCTGTGGTGGTGCAGCTGTTTATAGTAAAGGGAATTATTTGATTCTGACCATCCCTTGCCAAAGAGCTTGTTAGAGACACTTCATCTTCCTAGGTTTGGCTTTAGATGACTAATAATGTTTTTAACTTAGACAGTTATGTAAAATATGAGAAAGAATCTTTCAAAACTAAAAGTACAGCAGGAGCTCTTCATTGCTCCATAAAAATGGCCCATTAGTGTTGTCTGGCCTTAGTCTTGTGTATTTGGAGCTAGGCTTGTGTGTGTAGCAGTTAAGAAGTGACTTCATGCCCAAGTGTATTTTAACATTGATTTGCATTTTTGGTCTTGCCCTTCCTCTGCTTTAACCTTCTTTGCTCCCTTTTTCTGTTTTTAGCTGCTCTGCCCTACATTGGCTCTTGCTTACATCTCTTCTAACAAATGACTATTCCAGTTGCTCCATCTATTCCTGCCCTTCCTTTACCACTTCCCATACCATTCAGCTAGTCTGTTAATCCTTTTTCTTTCTTTGAAATAAGGAAGAATTCGAGCTGTATTCTTTCATTTCAGTTCTGGGTTCTGTGACCAGGCCAAAGCAGCAGACCTGTCACTGCAGGAGGCTTCCACCTGTATATTAACCTGGGCTGCATCATGCAGAGGTGTGAATGACTGTGCTTGAGATCAGTTTTATCTCCTGTACTGGTGTTTACAGGCTGTGAAGCTGACCAGATGTAGGTAATACATAAAGCAAAAATAAAGGAAAATATGTGTTTCTGAGTACTTCTAATATCCTATTAGGAATCAAAATACAATATAATTTGTAACTTGAGAGATATTGTTTTACTTTTCAGTAGGCTTTTCTGAGCCTGATGTTAAAGTCTGTTATGTACTGGGGGATGACAGATTAGTTGACTTATTTTATTCTTGGGTATATTCCCAATATATCTGAAGGAATTGGATAACCTGTCCTGGAAGTGCCTACAGCAGTGTTTAAACACATGGTTTTCAACTAGTGTTTTAATGTAGACCAAAATTGTTTTTGTAATTGAAGATAGGCTGTAAAGTCTGTCAGTTCTATTCAGTTCCTTTTTTATTGTTTCTGTTATGAGTGTGATAACCTGCACTGAAAGGAGGGGAGTCAGTCTCTGGGGCTCCTGTGTTAGCTGTCTGATTCTAGCCTTTTGCATGCAGATTAGTTTGCAGATTGTTCTTTTTATATGTTTGGATATATTTTAGAATATGATAAATAATGATGGAATCATCTCAGTAAAACTAAGCTGCTTATATTACAAATGCTGCCTGTATTTCTTAGTTAATCTTGCTTTGTCTTTAATGCTTTATAGCACTAGTGCCCAAAGTTTTCAAGTAATGTTTCAGCAGAGTAGGAAGAGGATGTGGTGTGTGGATTTCTGCTTCCACAGAACCTGTATTGCTGGTCCAGAACTTCCTGTATGCTGGATCTTGCCTGGTGTGCCCATTCCAATGCCAAGCTAAGAAAAGATGAGTTACTTTGTGGGAAGGGGTTGGTGCCAACCAAGCATGAGGTACAGGCTGTTCCCTGCCCTTGACAGGTCCTGTGGGGGCTGTCTTTGTGGCCACTGTTGGAGGTGCTTGATTATCTTTATTTGATGACAGTTTATAGATGTAGCCATATAATAACCTCAAGAACTGAGAGAAGGGGATTTTGCATTTAACAACTTTTGCATTTAAATACTTCTGACAAGGACTTCTGAAAGATCTCTTTTTACAGGTTTGCCTCTAGGTAATTCAAATGAACTGATGTATGCAATTATATAATTTGTGGAACTGTATGTCTACTTTGTCCCAGTGCTCAAGTCATCAGTGAGGATGATAATCAGTGTTAGTCCCAGTACTAATCCCTGGGCTATGCCGGTGTGACCGGTCTGCAGCTGAGCTTCCTGCCATTCACCACAACCTCTTGAATCCAGCAGTGCAGCCAGTTTTCTGTCCACCTCACTGTCCACTGCTTTTGCTGGTAGTTCATCAGCTTGTGTGAGTATGTGATGGGAGATGTTGTTAAAAGCCTTATCAATGCAGAGATGAACAGCATGCACTGCTGTCCCATCAAGGTTACTTGCTTCAACAGCTTCCCTTCACTCGGCACTGTGAGGCCACATCTGGAGTGCAGTGTCCAGTTCTGAGCCCCCCAGCATAAGAGGTGGAGTTAGCACTGTGAGGCCACGTCTGGAGTGCAGTGTCCAGTTCTGAACCCCCCAGCATAAGAGGTGGAGTTACTGAAGAGGGGCCAATACGATGATTAAGGGACTTCCCTCATATGAAGAGAGGCTGGGAGAGTTGAGACTGTTTGCCCTGGAGAAAAGAAGGCTCAGCAGGATCTTCTCAGTGTGTACAAATACCTGAAGGGATGGTGGGCCAGGTTTTTTTGTGGGTGCCCAGTGACAAGAAATAAGAGGCACAAACTGCAACAGAGGATATTCTCTCTGAGCATCAGGAAATACTTTCTTACTGTCAAGGTTCCTGAGCACAGTTTGGAGATGGGGGCTCCATTCAGCCCCCCAGCATAAGAGGTGGAGTTACTGAAGAGGGGCCAATACGATGATTAAGGGACTTCCCTCATATGAAGAGAGGCTGGGAGAGTTGAGACTGTTTGCCCTGGAGAAAAGAAGGCTCAGCAGGATCTTCTCAGTGTGTACAAATACCTGAAGGGATGGTGCAAAGATGGCAGGGCCAGGTTTTTTTGTGGGTGCCCAGTGACAAGAAATAAGAGGCACAAACTGCAACAGAGGATATTCTCTCTGAGCATCAGGAAATACTTTCTTACTGTCAAGGTTCCTGAGCACAGTTTGGAGATGGGGGCTCCATTCTTTGAGATATTTAAAATCTGTCTGGATATGATCCTGGGCAGCTGGCTCTAGGAGGCACTGCCTGAGCAGAGGGGTTGAACAGGTCAGTCTCCAATGGTCCCATTCAGTGTGAGATTTTTTTTTTAAAGTTTGCTTAAATATTTATATTCCTGATCCTATTTCACCAAAGATCCATCAAATTTCAGGACCTTCTTGTTTTTCTTGTACTTTGTCCCTTGCCAGATTCAGTTCAAATGGGCTTTAGCTTTCCTGTCTCCACCCTTGCATGCTCAAACAATACCTTGATTTTTGCTGAGTAGGCTGGCCATGCTTTCACCTCTTCTGTTTCTTTGTTTGAGTTTTGTCAGGAGTGTTTTGTCCATTGATGCATACCTGTCATCTTCATTTAACATCCTGCACATAAAGGTGGAGCATTGCTGAGCTTGGAAGAAATGATGGTTGAAAGTCTCACCTCTTAAGATCTTTATAATGATGGAGTTGTAGCAGAATAGTTTATTTCCATCCTGAAGTTCTCGATTGTGTACTCTTAGAAGAAGTGAAAGTAGTAGGGTGCTAGAGTGTATTTCATAAAACCATGAACAGATGCCTGAATTAACAAACACCAAGTTACCTTTGTGCATCAAATCTCTAGTTCCAGGCAGCTGTGGAAGATTTGTTTTAGCATTCAGTATGAATGCTTTTTTCCCTGAATACAACAGAATATAATTTATCATTTTCAAAAGTAGAAGGCGTTGGGCATATAGATGCTTTTGTTAAATTTTTGATACTTGCTCTACAGACAGCATTTCAGGTCATTGTTAAAATGGTTCATTGTTGAAATAGTTGTTTTAGTGCATTGGTAATCACTATTGCTTATTCTGCTTTTAATGTTTGTTTTCTCAGACTTTCACTGGGATAGGATGAATTATCACCAATATGCTCTTCTATTCTTTTGATAGAAAGGGACAGAGGTTGATATCAGTGATCATAGAGTTGGTCTTCTTGCTTCTTCAAAACCAGTGATAAAATGTTCAGATCTTCCAGTCTTAGCTGGTCTTTCCTGCATCTATTTACAGGTTTATTTATTCAGTTTTGTCAGTTGAACCCTAGATACAATAGCATTTCTTTAATGCATCTATATAGTTTCTTGTTGAATATGTTACTCAGAAATAGCTACTGGCTTGTATCTAAAAGTCTCTGACCCATTTGTCCAGGGTTTAGTTTTTCACATAAACAAAACTGACTTTTCAAAATAGGCTCACAGCCTTCTGGGTCAGCCTCCACTGCCTTATACAAGCTGTGGCATCTGGGTGGTCTGTGAGCTTCCAGGTGGCATGGTTAGAGCTGCTGGGATTCAGGAAACTGGTGACTGACACATTTCAACAGTCTTGTTGTGGAACTCCAGCTCTAACCTCTGCAAACCAGCAGCCATTGTATAACTTCTACTGCTCACTTTGGAGGGTAACTGCCTGTCTTTGGATATTCCTGGTATGTCTTGGTGTCATTTTATATATATATATGTATTGATGGTCTCGCAGCTGGACAATCCCTTCTTTGGAAACTGCCATTTTCAAATGAAGTGGATCTTAGCAGGAAGCTGAGCTGTATATAGATGAATTTCTTTGCTTAAGGAACTTTGTGTGTTGGGATAGTATTTTTAGACTTGCAGAAAGTAATAAGGGTTGGCTGGTGAAGAAAGGAATGGCTGGTTACTTTGGATGACCACCTACAATGTGTAATCTTCCCCTTTGCTAAGCAGAGTTGCATTGATAGCATATTAATATATTAACTTTACTTAAAATAGAGAAGCATCCATCCCCTCTGGGGTATGCTGCACCTGATTCTGTCAGTCAGGAGCAAGTAAAATGGATGTTGTCAGACCAATTTGAGAAGCTCTGTGTGCTGATACAGTGAGTACACTAATAGAACTGTAAAACTTAGAATTGCAGAAAATGACTGTTGGGTTTTCATGTGGTTGTCAGATTCAGATTTTATCTGTTCTCAGAGTCAGCATTCAAGCAGTTATTTGTTCCCAGCTGATGCTTGGGAACAGTGAGCTCTGTAAGGGCTCATGAAATTACAATTTTTGCATTTGTCAATGCCCTATTTGAAAATAGAATTCTTGTTTTCAAGACAATGACAGATAATATTATGATTTCCTTCTGTCACTGTAGGATGCCTGGCTTCTACAACCTGTTTCTCTGGCTTACTGAGTCTTTGAATCCATGCCTGAATATAAAAAAACTGGCCTGTTGCACTTTGAGTTTGGGCATTTAGAAGAAGAAATGAATAGACTAATAAAAAAAAAATGCTTGCTGTATTCTGTGATGTCTGAAAGTTGGTCTCTAAGTGGTTTGGAGGTATAGTGTAGAGTTTCATATAATGATATGAACAGCCAAAAACTTTGCTAACTCTAGTAAACAGTGATTGCAGTCTTAAAGACATGGTGTATGCCTGGTTTGAAAGTGGGAATTAGTGTAATGATGCTGTTTTTATTTTCATACTGGGGTTTTACTGTAGCCCTGCAAGACAGCAAAATTCTGTGCAACTTCGAGGGATTTTACCTTCTGTAAAGATAAAGTTGTGTCTTTTCCAGAAAACTCTCAAATGACAGATCAGGTTAATAACAAAAAAGTTGGTTTGAGCACATTTCTGCAGACTTCTGTCCTGCTCCTGTATCATGTGTTGGCCTAAGACCTGGGGCATGACCAGTCTAGTTTTGGAAAGTGCTGCTGCTCCCAGAATGCACTTTTTTTTTTTTTTTTTTTTTGGTGTTGGATAGAGATTCACTAGTGTCACCTGCAGGAAGGTATCAGGTGCAGCTCTGCTACAATGGCCACGGTGTTTGTATTCAGTTCTGTCCTTTGTGTCTCTCAGGAAGAATTACTCGGTCTGAGTAGAAGTCATCTCTATCTATTTACAAATTTGCCTGACTTAGAGATAATGGTTCTATTTGTGGTAGCAGGAAACTCAGCTACAAGAACTGGGAATCATAACACTGACAACCAGTCTTTTCTGGAGCCGTGCTGCTGTTTTTTCCCTTGTTTGAGATTATATTCAGTAGGAACAAATTTTCTTTTTGTGCTGATGGATATAAGTATCATCTTGCAAGTGTTGCAGATGTGACTTGTTATTAACAGAGTGTCCCTTTGTGGTCCTTTATGGCCGAATGAGACCTGGTGGTGTTGCTGGTGAGGGACATGGGGCTGTGACAGCAGGCCCTGAGGCTGCAGCTTGAGCTGGATTCTTGCTGCAGCACAGGAAGCCATGCAGGTCTCAGATGAGATGAAAGGTGCAGGGTCTGCAGGGGCCTGGGGCTGTTGAAAGGCCAAACTGCTGGAATCTGGCTCAAGTGGATTATCTTTGCTGGCTGTGCAGGATTGAGATAGGCAGGAAACTAGGAAGGAAGGTACTTGGAAATAAAAACATTGAAATCTTAGTTTGGAGGAGTCAGCAGCAAGACAAGCTCAGCTTCCTAGAGGTTTGTGGAAAGACTACAGAAATCTTTTCAGCTCTAAAGGTACTTGGAAATAAAAACATTGAAATTTTAGTTTGGAGGAGTCAGCGGCAAGACAAGCTCAGGCTTCCTAGAGGTTTGTGGAAAGACTACAGAAATCTTTTCAGCTCTATCTGAACATATTGAAATACTGCTTGTAGGGTCTGGTCAGCCCTACCCTGTGATTCAGTGCATGGCTGGGGGTCAGAGGGATAGGTTGAGGAAATGCCTAGGGGTGTGCACCAAATTAAGACAGGGCAGGAAAACAGATTCTCAGCAGACATGTTAACAGTTTATTAGGATACTAGAGGCAGTTACCTTGTGGAAACATGCTGGTCAATCTTTCTGCCTCTGCAAAGAGGAGACCTTTGTTCAGAAAGTTATGTGGCCTTCCTAGATATTTTAGAACTGGAGTGAGCAATGTGCTTACTCTGTAATGTGTGTGCTAAAATAAATGTTTAAAAGATTTCTTTTTTGGCTTGTGTTGTCACCTGTAAGCATACCAGAACAACAAGTACAGCCTATCGTTCTTCTAAATTGTGAGGATTAACATTCTGAGAAGATTATAGAAGTTTACAGTGCCTTATAGTCTGTATACATTTTGTTTATTACTTTATCAAACATCTGAAAGGTCGGGGATGAAGCTAGGTAACACCTAATACTGTTGTGCCTTACTTGTTCCTTAGAGCCCAGTAAATGTGTATGTTAAAAGCTTCTTTATTTCAAACCACTGCACAGTTTGAGTAAACATGGAAGAGACTGTAAGGTCACAAGTTGCCAACTATGAATGCCAGAAGGTATGAAGGGGCTTGAAAGAATATGCTGCTTCATTTTCCAGGTCTAGAATAAAAATATCAGAAAACTGCCAGTGTTTTTCTTGAAGCTTCTACCTACTGGAATAATCAGCATTTTAGCCACTAGCTAGGGAGTGGGCTTAAGGCAAATGGGTTTGGAAGACTTTCTGACAGTTGTTTAGCCCTCAATTACATCACTTATTAGGCATTCATAACAGAAACTTCTTAATTTTTTTTCAATGTGCATAGCTCTTAAATGTTGTCAGAAGTTCCTCACCCAACTGTCAAATAGTACTCTTTTGGGATTTAGAAATGCAGAGTGCTTGGTCTGCCCCGGGTGGTTTGAGGACACTGAAATTGCAGTGAATTGAAGTGTAATCATAACTGGCCTTGAGGGCTGTGATCTCTTCTGTAAGGGTTTCCCAGCAAAAGAAGCAGCTCTGTAAAAAAGTAAAATGGTAAATTGTTTCTTGCAAGCTATTAAGGAGCATCCCCAGAGTATTTCTTATCAATTGCATTGCAGAAAATCTGTGCACTGATCCAATTCATACATTGGCAACCATTGCATGACTCCTTGAACTTCACATGGAATGAATGACAGTAATGCTCATTCATTATTCCCATAAATGAGCAGTGATAGATTTTTCTATATATGTGTTCAGTGAGCTGATGTTGCCCTGAACCCAGAGCAGGAAGGCAGGCCAGGTGTACCCTCTGTGTGGGTAAAAGAGCAGCACATTCTCATGGGGATGTAGTGCCACACTGAAGTTTTTGCCTCCATGCAACCATGGTCCTATATCAGCACAATCTGTCAGGTGTATTTCAGAAGTGTACAAGGCACACAGTATAATTTCCCAGCAAGCCCATTAACTGGCATAACTATTCCCAAGTCTTGGAAAGGTTGAGAAGAGGTACACAAATACCCAATGGATTTCTCCAAACTTGTCTTTTCATTGTTCACACTAGTTTCTGCTGTAGTTCCTGGCTGCAGCCTGGAAGCCCTGAGAATTCAATAAACATTTCTGGACCATGTTTTGTCTCTTGTGGTCTGATAGTGATCCTAAACTCTCTTGGTCAGGATGAAGTGCCGCCAGTACCACCTTGACTACATCTTTAAGGAATTCATCTGCTTCAGAAGCTTGATGGAACAGCTGTGCTTCAAACTCTTAGCTGCAAAAAAAAATACAGCAGTTACTTTAAAACTGCTTAGAATCCCTTCTTTAAGGACAGGGTATTCCAGGAAGCAACGTGAAACTGTAGCTGAATTCAGATATTTATAATTTCAAGCACAGTTTAATTGTACATGCTGGGTAGTGTCAATTCAGTGTCCAAATATAGATACTTAAGTAGTTTTTTGTTTCCAGCAGTGGTATTGAAACGTTCAGCCAATTTAAGTCGGTACAAGACATGAATGTATAATGAAACTCGTTTTGAGGGCAAGGATTGTGTGTGTTGCCACATAGCCTAGAACAAGTTTTGAAGCTTGTGAAACGTGTTTTCTGCTGTGGATATCATCTTTCCTTCCTGCTTTTCATTAGAGTCATTTGCAGGTGGTTTTTTGGTAACTTTGTGAACGTATTGGAAGGGTTCTGTGGGTAGTAAGTTCTTTTCAGTAAAGTGCAGGTGATATATTTGATGTATGGTTACCTCTGCATCGCCTGGCTGCTTGCAGGAGTAACTTCACCATGAGAACTAGTTACATGGGAAGGGTGCCAGGGCTGTGGCCATCCCTGTAGAGGATGTGCTGCCTGTGAGACTGGAGATGTGGTTTGTCAGTGTGATGGCCCTACATAATTATCTAATTGGAAAGGAGCAGTGTAGGAGGCAATAGTAAATCATACTGGAGTTGCAGTAGGTGTAGAAAGCAGAGGGTAGCAAAGGTGTTAAAGGAAAAACTAAGCTGAACTGAGAGGAGAATATTTCAGTGTGTAGCAATAATTGTGGGCCCAATTGCTACTAGGTTGCTTGAGGGCATTCCACTTATGTGGAATTATTGTTGCAATTAAACAGTAGTCCTTGGCATTAAGTGTCTTCAGCTTTAAATCTCTTCCTTTGAGACAATCCAGTTAATTGGAATATATGTTATTGCCTAGTTATGTGTTATTTATGCTATTGACTAGAATGCAATTTAAAAAGGACTTAAGCAAAATCTACACAGTGTTACCAAAGAATTTTTTTTTTGCTATTCAGCTAGGCTCCTTGCCTTCTGCTCTAGCTGTTACATGAAGCGGGTCACAGTAAATATGTAACGATATGTATCAATATGTAAGTCTTTTCAGTACATTCTAGAGAAATTGAAAAAAAAAAAGTGGATTGTGTACACACACCCCCCTTTTTTTTTCAGTAACACAAATGGAGTAATGGGCTAAATTTTTATTAGTTGTTCTTTCCCCCATTTATAGAGGTGCTGCCTCTTTTGTGGTTGAAATTACTATGATTCTTAGTAACCAAAACAGAGCTATGTGAAGTGTACATTTTGGGTTAAAAAACAATTGCCATGGAAATATATACTTAGATAGCATCATTTGAAAGTCGTAACTGCATGCAAGGCCTTGCCAAAATTACAAAGCACATCAGCTGTCTTGAGCTGGGACAGAACTGCTCTTAGCTGTTCATTCTGGAGCAATGTATTGAGTGTTACAGTGATTTGTTGCACCTCTGTAAACATAGTATTGCTTAATTTTAACTTGTCCCTTCATAGTTATCAATGCAACTAATTTTTCTGCTTTTGCAAAGTAGTCTGACTAAGCAAATACAGGAAATGATGATGGCTGGTCCTAGTTTTTGATCTCATTAGTCATCATTAGTATTGAGATTTCCATGAAGACACTTTGTAAATGTGCCAGCATGGCCAAGGAGTTGCTGTCTGAAATGACATACTGAAGTGATTTTGAGCCTTGCTGGCACATTGCAATGGCAAGTAGAACAGGTTGTGTTAAGCCATCACAGGACCTATTTTTGAAAACTGTGGAATATTTAGATCTTTAGAAAGACATTTAAGTACAGCAAAGGTAGCACATAATTGCTAGCTCATGTCTTAGCATATGAACACTTTTACTTAAGCGTTGTGTAGTATGTATGTGCACAGGATAACAGGTAAAATCAAAGTAACTTTCTATGATGTACTGGCTAATAAATATTTTGGTCCATATTAACATTTCTGTATTTATGGTTATGCCATTTGGGAAGTTTTCTTGTGTGAGCACTGGGAGGCTGGATCTAGAAAACAACTAATCTTACTTGTTTTGTAGACTAAACTTTTTCAAAGTTTCTTTTATATGTTGAGGGCGTTTCTTCTGGGATTACACTGCCATAGCAAACAGCTCTTCCAGGACAAAACAAGTAAGTAGTGTTCTCACAAACAATCAGAATTTTGCATCTGGGTTTATTGAAGCATATGTCAACCATGTGACTGTCTTATGCCTTTGTAAACAGCCCATATGAAGAGTTGATTAAAAAGATGGTCTAGCTGAAAAACAGATGCTTTGCAAGAACTGGATTTTTTAAAATAAGTACAAAAGCAAAAATGTTATCTAACAATTTTTTTTGGTTTACTTAGTTGATGTTAACTGTTTTTAAAGCAATGGCATACATTTGCTGTAATTATACTCAAACTCATCCTGTAGTAAGAGAAAGCATTCATTTGGAAGCATTAAGAACATGGACATAGATTTCCAGCAATTTTTTTGCCAGTAAGTTCTCTTCATTAGCAAAGACTAGAGAGACATTTTCTCTATCAGTCTTTATTTTGTCCCCATTGGGGTAAAAATTTATTCTTAATCAGTTAAATTTATTTAGGTGATCATACTTTTCATATGGTACTGTGTCTTCTTCAGAGAACAGCAAAGCTTACGACCACTGGTGTGGTAGACTCCTCGAAGAAAAAAAACCAAACTTGTGAGAAGCAAGTATCCCAGAGAGGGCAGATAGAGGTAAATGGTACCTATCTCCTGATGGGAGTAAAATCCATCTGCTAAGTGAGAAAGATGAGAAAAGGTATGGGAAGGAAATAACTGAATCAAAAGACGTGAGGCTTTCAAAGACTATTTCTCAGAAAGGCTGTTCTTTTTAGGAAGTGATGGTGACAACCTGTTTCATTTGCTTTACCTGAGAGATGAAATGTTCAGAGTCCTATTGCAAATAGATCATGTGGTTAAATCAGATCTTTGAAAAGAAAATAAATGTGGGTTTGTGTATGAAGTAGGAGAAGCTGCCCTGGATAATTTCACTGGCCTCCTGAAGAAGGGAAGTGTACTGCATTGCATCTTGGGCTGCAAGAAGCAATGTGAACATATCAGAGAAAATCCCTGTGTCCTGCTTTTCCTGTAGGTCTCTGAGTAGCCTGCTCTTGATTGCTGTCACTGTTACTTTTCCTCTGGCAAAAGAGGTGAGGGGAGAAGAAAAATAAAGGAATCTGTGGTAAGGATGAAAACCGCAGACTTTACAGAGAAACAGAGCAGGGCAACTTCTCACTATTCCTCCAGGAGATGGTGGATGCTGTTCAGTGCAGTCCTTTGTAGATTGGAAGATATGAGGAAATGTCGTGTTTTTTAATCAAGAAGATTGTGGAGGAAGACCTGTGGCTTCGGGTGGTCTTGAGTTCAGGAAGCAGACACTAGAAAGGGAGGGGGCAATGGTAAACAGAACCTCATAAAATGGAATTAAAAACAAACTGCAGCATGTAACCAGTATAAGTGTGTTCCAGGATCACTCTCTGCCTGCAGAATGTGAGTTTCTGGAGCTGTGGGTTGCTGCTGGAGATGGCTTTCTTGACTTGACATTCAAATGAAAAGCCTAAGCAGCTGGCCTATATTTTAGATAGAATAGTGTTCAGATTAACTAGCCAGAAGGAGCTGCATTTGAGGGGTGCAAGTTGTTTTGGGAGTGCAGAAGATCCTAGGGCACCCTCTGTTGTGTTGTGCATTGGACTGATTATAAGTACAGCATCTTGCCACGAGGAGCACATGTATCAAAGCTAGCCCTTCAAGGAAATTGTGTGGGTTATGGCTAAGGGAAACATAAATTCACATTGTATTTTAAGTGGAATGCAGTCATAAGTGGAAAAAATATGGGAACATATATTTCTATTATTAATCTCGTTAATACTTTATTTAGGTTATTTTTATCTGTGTTGTCATCAGTGTTACAGAAATACTTCAGATCCTGTTAAAAAAAAAAAAAGCTGCCTTGTTATTATTCCTCTATACAATCACAGAAGGTCCAACTTCCAAAAGAGCTTGCAGCTTAAACAGAAGACCTGAGACATGCTGGAGAAAGAAAATACACAGACAGTGAATTGCAATGACATTTGTATTTAGAACAGCTTTTGGGACAAGTTTGTAGAGGAAATGGAAGGAAAAGGAAAAGGCGGTCATAGGAGAGGAGAATTAATAGCAAGAAGAGAAGGGGTGGAGTACATCAAAGATGAAAGAGCTGGGGGGAAAGGGATTGAATCAGTAACTAATTAGTCATTTATTTAGTGGGAACATTTAGATTAATACCTTAGGAGTGATGAGAATGTTAATGTGGTTTCCAAGTGACATGATGTAGGTGGTTTTCAGAAGAAAACATAGCATTCATTGTAAATGTATAAGCTGAATTTTTCTTAAAGATCACAGATCTCTTCCTCCACCCACACTGTTCTTACACTTCTTGATTTCATCTATTTGCTATGAAATGTATTTTTCTTTTTAGCCACAGTCATAAGATTCATGTTTAGGAGAAAAAACCAAACTTGATCAGTTGAAGCAAAAGATCACATTCTGCGTAGAACTGGTCATATCAAGTGTAAAGTTGTGTTCTCCTACATACAGATTGGAGAGCTCCTGTCAGTTGCCTATAAGCATTAAACTTGTCCTTTAAGACCCTGGCTTCTTAACATATGTTGATGTAAGAGATGATACACTTCCCTCTCTGAAGCAGAGGGGAAAAGGACTTAGGCTAGGCAGTCAAGCTAGAAGAAGAAATTGCAAGCCTCATTTGTGTGCATCCCACTCATCTGTCCTCCCTTTTGATGCTGCCAAGGAATGTATCCCACAGCCACCTACAATGCACACCTCTCCTTGCTCTTTGCCTGGCTTGAGAATTCCCTTGTCTTCTCCTTGTCTGCCCTTGTTTACCCATATGTATCCTTCCAATACAGATTCTAGATCTGCACCCCTCTGCCATCTGTGCCCGTGTGTGCCAGGAGAGATGCATGGAGTGGTAACTATTATGTAACAATGAGAACATACTGTAATTAGTATCTACAAGGATCTGAATTAAAGATGCGATCTTAAGATACTGCGTTGAAATGTACTGAGTCCTTGAAGCAAAGTTAAACTTGGAGAGATAACTCTTGCTATGGGAATTCCTAACTTGGTTGGTATTGTAAAATTCTGGCCAACTTTTGGGTAGCTGGTTTACTGCTCTGTAAAGTAAAGAGTAATAGCTGAAGCTATTCCAAGTCCCAGAGGAGATGAGGAGGGTGACAGAGCACAACAGAGATTCTGAGGCCACTGGAAAAGAAAGTGAGATACACATCCAGAAGAAATCAGACTTCGTGTGGTCTGCATCATGTGGGATAATTTTTTTAAATCCAGCACAGTTAAAAATTAACATAGTGTTTACTTAGAGCAATGATCATATTCACAGTTTTGTAACAGAGGTTGCAAGCTTGTATTTTTACCCAGTTAGAGAGAGGGAGAGCTGGGTGTCTTTACAGTGCTCAGTGGTAGGTCTTTTAATTTTTTTCCTATCAAACCTGACTGCAGCTCTGTATAGCACTACAGTGAACTGGGGGGTTTGTTAATGATTAAATGGAAGTTTTTTTCTGACCCATTATTTGGAAAGATCTGTGTTTTATCATGCAAGCTTGGCATTGCTTCCATAAGGAAATGTGTTCCTGTGATGAAGTCAAACTCTCTAATACCAGAAATATTAGGTTTCTTAAATAAAATGCTAAAACAGTCATGGTTATTTTTTAAATAAAGCAACAAAAATGTGTTCACTTGGTGGCAGTTCTTTAGTACATATGAGGTTTTGTGCACGCTTCTCATGGTTACCTTCTAAAGCTGTTAGGTAAACATGCTCACTTTTTACAGCTGTAAGTCAAAAGGAAGCATATTTTACAGCTCATTAAAATATTATTTTTATGTGTGATATGGAAACCAGTTCAAAGTCTGACCCAACACAACTGCTCTTTGATAGCAGCATTAGAGAGGGAGATGGATCATTTACACCCCTCACTGCCAGTTTTGGCATGATTCTCTTTGTCAAGCCAGCTGATACACTATATTTGGAAATGTGGCTGTGTTCTGTATTACTAAGCTTATTCATCATTGCTGTCAGTGTACTCTCTCTTTGGAGAATGCTTTCAGGAATTTTCAGCAACGTTCATTTGAAAGAAAACATGGCATAGTACTTAAAAGCTATTCACCAGAATAAAACCAGAAAGCCAAACTCAAAAAGAAAAAAAAAAACAAAACAAAAAAACAAACCCCAAATTGCTTTTCCACTGAAATGTGTGCTGCTTCTTCAGACATCCATAAAGTTTGTGGTTCATCTGAAGGGATTTTGTTTTGTTTCTCCCCATGTAGTGCAGCTATATTTTATATATGTATATATCTTTTATAGGTATTTATTGCTTTTTCTGTTGTCATGCAGGTACTGGCACATACCCCTTTTTAATAGTTTTGGTCACTTGCAGAAAAAACCAAAACTTTTTTGTCTAAAATTTTATTTAAAATGAAAAATTTGCTGGTTTTCTTTCTCCCTGAAGTTACAAATATTTCATGGAATTCCAGGATTTTTTTTATTTGAAATTTATCTCTCTAATCTGTTTCATGAGCTGAATTAAAGGAGTTTCACAAAAGAAGAACATTTACTTTCTCCATATTGGGTCTTCCACTGTCACTATAACCCATTATTTGCTGGTTAAATACAGCAGAGCACTCCTTAACTAAATTTTTTCCCCAAACATGAAATTGGATGAAGTGTTCTGTTAGATTTCAGAAGTTCTGAAAAAACATTCATAATCTATTTTTAAATTATTTATTTTAGAAGGTATAATGTGCAGCTTTTTAATGGTACATAGACTTCACAGTGCTGGTATTTGGAATTCATTTTCTAGACAGCTGTGTATAGCAGCAAATCCTTTCAAATTATGGCTCTTGCTAAACAATACAGCTGTCAAATGCATTAGGTTTAAATAGTTATATCTGTTTCATGTAACTGAACAGTGAATGAAGATGAGTATGTAGGAAGTAGAAACCTGTTTTTCTGATTAGGAATTGGATCCAAAAATACAGTTTTGATCAAGGTAGATGATTCCTTAAAAGGAAATACTACTTCCTTAACCAGATATCTCAAGATAACAGTCTGGTGGTTTTGCCTTTTTGTTTTTCTTTTTTCTTGTGTGTGTGTGAGAGACTTGCTGATTTAATCATGCATGCAGAATATTTCCTCTGTAGAAATTCTGATAGCTAAGAAGCAAGAGTTAGGATGCATGTATCACAGGAGAGAGCCGAGGTACTTGCAGAGCTTATTTCATATTCGTATACTGGTAGCAGTGTACTGAAAAAATACATTTCTGATTACAGTGCCATCAATCTTATGAGTTGTGTTCAATTAACTTGCTTTTTTCTATAGTATGTTTGCTGTGTGTTATTTGAACATCAGTAGAAGCTGAGACATGGCTTGTATTGACCTTGAATTTCTTATTTGTGTAGACAGATTTCAGCTAGATTTCTGGTTTTGGCCTCTGAAAAAATATTCATCTAGGGTGGCAATACAAATACAAAGCATTGTTCAAATTTTCCTTTTTATTGTATTTGGGAAGCTGAAGTTCACATCCTCTGAAATCAGCTTTAGACATAATTCTTGCCAGTACTTTAATTGGAATAATGGATTCTTGCTACTAACATGTTTCATACAAGGAAAAATTCAAAAATTAATGCTGACTGCATCCCATATTTGAACAGCTTTATGTATTGCTGTATTGTTTTTCTGAAACCACAGTGGCACTTCTCGTGTCTCCATTTATAATATGTATACAGTTTTCTTTGGTTTTTTTCTTCTAATAAATTTACAGATGGATGTTTATATTTCAAGCAGATTATTCCTCTCAATACAACTTAAAAAAAATAATGGAAAGAAAAAAGCCTGCCGTATATTGGTAGTTGTGTATACAGAACATTTACTAAGATTGTTTTTCCCCAGTTTATTGATCAGTTAACCTGCTTCATTCTTGGAAATGTGAAAACAAAATCCTTCAAAATAATTTCATTTTTTCAACCTACATATCTTAATACTTATTGATATAAACTATCAATAGGTCATAATGTATAACTTTTATATTGAAATACATGGTGTGTGATTGCTTTAATTTTCTGATGATTTTAAAGATGCAGAGACTTGTGTTTAGAGGGAATGTAGAAAACATTTGTAGGAATCAACACAGAACTGTACTGTTCTTGCTCTTAAGATTTTGGATTCCAATCCTGCAATTGGATCCATTACAGACCTATCTGACTTGATTTTTCTTAAGAGCAGAAGAGTCTAAAATAAATGTAGCAGGATGACATAGGAGAGGGAAAAATGCAAGTGAAGAGGTGTTGGGCAAACAAGGTCTTTGTATATGGAATTATGTACCATGAGAAAACTGCTGGGGGGGTAAAGAAAAAAAAAACAGAAGGAAAGACTGTGTAATGGGAAGACCATGAAAATAGATTCTTAAGTTAATTTTTGTTGGTACTGTTATTCTTTATCTTTGTCTCACATTGCATTATGGCAGGTTGACCTTTTATATGGATCCTATTTCCAATGAGTACTACTATAATTTCAACATGGATTGCATAATGAGCGTTACTGCCCCCTTCATCTGAGCTGAAAAATATTAATTAATCTCATACCAAATGTAACTGTTGGTGGTGGAACAACACCTTTCAAGGGGATGTCCAGTGTTCATTCACAAGCATCGAGATGTGATCAGACCGTGGTTCTCACATTGAATCTGGGGTCTCTCCCTACCAGCTGCATGAGTGGGCTTTTCATGGTAGAAACAGCATTGGGAAAGTAAGTCATGCAGCTCAAGGGGGACTGATAAAATTAAGCAGCACAGGTGGGTTGTTTGAGCCTCTGACATCTGTCTGTCAGGGAGTGCTAAAATCAGGGGATGTAGATATGCCCCAGGACTTCACAGTTTGTGTGTACTCAGAGCTTGTCTTGTTCTTGCACTATGTTTAATGTCAGAGAATGAAAGACTCAGTTTCTTTGCCTTCCCTTTGGAAAACAACTTTTAGTTTTGCCTTACTGTTCTTCCCTTTTATAAGGTGTTGCTTTTCAGTCAGTTTTGAGCTTCTTTAATGATTTTGAGTTAATAAACTAACAATGTTAACTTAGCTTGCTTCCTGTTCATTCAAAGTTACTATTTAAAATAAACCTTGGGTTTGGTAGCTTCTTGTTCTCTATAATCTTAATGGAAAAGGAGAGCAGCCAGATTATATACCTTTCCTACTAGAATTTTCAGCTGCTGGTCAGTACATTGCAGTATTAATACCAGTTGCCAAAGAGCAAAACTTTTTGGTAGCATATGAGAGGAAACATTTAATTTTGGGTCAGCTAACTACACTGACCAAAGATAAAATTATTCCTTTTATATATACAGAATGTTCAGAACATGTGGAGCCAAAAGTACTGCTTCTGTACAGTGAATTTTTTGCATTTTATGGATTTTACTGTGCAGTGTGCTGTAACTTAAAGTTGCTGTGGCTTTGGTGATCTTGATGACTTGGGCAGAAGTTTGAAATCTTTGAGATGTCTAAAGTTGTGGACATGACTGTCTGTTCCATCTCACTGCAAAGTAACTGGACATAGAATCTTCTATGCTGTCCAGGAAGATATTATTTACTGTATAGATGACTTATATGTGAAGACTTCAGTTACGATAACATGTGGAATTGTAGGAAAAAAAAAGTAGGTCTGGAGATTGAGAGGCTCCATTTTCTGCTGTACCTTCAAAGTTAGATCATGTTCATTGGGGCCTTGCTGAGTCAAATTTTTAAATTCTCCAAGGTTGCTTGGAGATGCTGCAAGCATGATCTCCATCCTGTTCAGTGCTCAGTGATCCTCAGGGTGAGGGGTTTCCTTATGTCTATGTGGAATTTCTTATGAGGCATTCTGTGTCTGTTGTCTGTTGAGTTTTTGCTGTGCTTTTGGAGAAGAATCTGCCTTCACCTGTTGTATAATTCCCTGTCACATAGATGAAGGCAATAGTGGACTCCCTTTCATCTCCAGACTGAAAAAATGATGTCTTACATCTTCTGTGTTAGCCCTTTTAGTGGCCTTCCTCTGGATGTGCTTCAGTTTCCCAGTACCTCCTGCTCTGTGTGGCCCAAAGCTGAAGCACTGGACATGTGGCCTCACCACTGCAAGCAGAGGGGAATAATTGCTTCTGTTGACCTGCTGTTTTTGTTTTTGCTTATGCAGCTCAAACTGCAGTTAGTTTTCACTGGTTTATGGGTACTGGCTTTTGTTAAACTTGCTGTCTCCTAGAGACTCCAAATCCTTTTCTGCAGAGCTGCTGCTGGTCCAGTCTGCAGCTATGATGGTGTATATGATCTTTTCCTTCCCAAATGCAGGATACTTTATCTTGGAATAACTTAACAAAGTCACTTTTGGCTTCTTCCTCCAGTTAGCTGGGATCCTTCTCAATGCTGGTCCTGCCCTTCAACATGTTGGCTGCTTTTCCCATGTTATAGTGTCTGTAAATGTGTGAGGATCCTTTCTGTCCTAGCATCCAAATCTGATAATTCTTGGCTGGTATTGTCTACTGAGAAATATTGCACCTAATCTGTTGGCATAGAGGATTATGGACCAAAATTCTTTGAACTTCATGATTCAAGGAAATATTTGCATGCCTATTCAGTCCATGTCTCCTCAGTTTGACAGTTGGGGTGCTATGGAAGATTGTGTTAAAAGCCTTGTATAAGTCAAAGCACTGCCAACCACCAAGTCTCCCTGGTCCATGAAACCACTTACTCTTCTGCTTAAGGCAGTGCAGGGTTTGCCTTTAGAAGTCTGTTTTCTGATCCCATTCGCATTTATGTCCATCATGCCTGGAAATAACTTTGTTTTAGAACTCATTCTACATTTTGTGCAGCAAATGAGGTGAGGCTCACTGTTTTTTAGTTCTCTGGATCCTTTACTCTCTGCTGCGCCCACCTTTCATATGGATTTTATTTGTTTGATTTTAAGTTATCAGTTTCCTGTCATGAGCAGTTACCATGACTTTTCAAAGATGGTGGCCAGCAGCCTTCCAGAGACATCAACTAGCTTTTTCAGTGCTTTGGATGTTTCCCATCTGATCCTACATACTTGCATAGGTCCAGCTTACCTAGATAGCTTTTTGATTTGGTACCTCCTCTCCACAGCAAATGAGGTGAGACTCACTGTTTTTTAGTTCTCTGCATCCTTTACTCTCTGCTGCGCCCACCTTGCCTTTCATTTGGATTTTGTTTATTTGACTTTAAGTTATCAGTTTCCTGTCATGAGCAATTACTATGACTTTTCAAAGATGGTGGCCAGCAGCCTTCCAGAGACATCAACTAGCTTTTTCAGTGCTTTGGATGTTTCCCATCTGATCCTACATACTTGCATAGGTCCAGCTTACCTAGATAGCTTTTTGATTTGGTACCTCCTCTCCCTCAAACTTTGCTAAATGCAGAAACATGGTAAATCTGGTAGCAGCCCTTGCTGGTAAAGACCATGCCCAAAGTGTCCGGTGTCTCAACTTTTTCTGTACCTTTCATCACTAGGTAGCTTCCTGATTTAGCAGCTGAATTACACTTTCCCCAGAGTGTCTTCTGCTCATAGTAAAAGCCTTTCTTCTTGCCTTTCACATTCATCCTCAATATCACCTCCAAACAAGCTTTGGCCTCTCTCTCATCCTCTGCTTGCCCAAACAGTGCATCTACATTCTCCTCCAGCTGCCTGTCCCCAGTTCCACTTTACCTGTGTTTCTGTTTCATTTGAGCTCTGTCTGTGAGGAGTCCTGTGTACAGTCAGCTGGCCTCCTGGTGTGCCTGCTGATTTTCTGTCATGTTGGGAAGGTTTGTTTGGTGCTTAGAGAAGAGTCCAGGAAGATGACTGGCTGTGTGGACTCAGTTGTAGCCTCCCAGGTGGTTCTGCTTGCCATTCCCTGAGCAAGTCCCAACTCTGTCTACTGCAGTGAGTCCAGAGTCTTTAGTCTGCTTTTTTCCTACCTTTCTTTTCTCAAGACTTACACTACAATTTCACAATTACTGCATCCAAGGCAGTTGGCTGTCTCATACGTAAGCAGTTCTTCCTTATTCATGAGTACCAGATCCTGCACAGTCCCTCCTCTAGAAGCCTTTTCAGTGCCAGCATCAGAAGTTGCTCCAGTGCATATGAGAAATTCCCTGGATATTTCACACCTTACTACAATGCTGTTCCAGGAGGTGTTGTGTGATTTAAGTCCTGCATAAGAACAAGGGGCACTGAATACTGGAATACCAGCCTAAGATGATGTTCCATTTACTATGGGAACTGAAAATAAGTATTCTTTAACTAGTTGCCTTGAATCAGAAGAAGCTGCAGCAAAGATATACAGATGGTATTTAGATTTTATTTTGAAATTGAATACTTAATCTTGAATTCAGTTTGAATTACTTTGTAACATACATACATAGTCATAATAGTATGTATGTATGTTACATAGTAATGTACAAGGTGACAGTATGTATATGTACACATAATGTACACATACATACAGTCAAAATACTAATTCAGCTGCTATTGGCCGTGCAACTGATGAGATAAAATAACCTGGTTTTCTATAGCCTGAATACTTTGGAATCCATAATATTTGTTCACAACTAATGAATTTGCATGTTATTAGAATATTTTTTCTTTTTGTCTCTAAGATTTCTAGTTTCTAATTACCCAAAGTAATTAATATGCAACTACAGGCAATATTGCTTCAGATTGCACTGTATAGCTCTTAAGTTCAGGCCATGCAAATAATACTTGCACATATATATGTGTGAGAAATAATTTCTCATTATTTTCTTTTTCATGTGACTAGTGAAAGAAGATATTGTTCATTCATACTTACCATATTTTGTTTCATTGTAATTGGTGACAGTGTGCTTCTTAATCTGTTTTAGTTGGAAGATGGGGAAGAAAAGCCGAGTGAAAACTCAGAAGTCAGGTACAGGAGCCACAGCGACAGTATCTCCAAAGGAAATGTTGAATCTAATTAGTGAGTTATTGCAAAGTAAGTTTTGTTTTTATGCCTCTCTGGGAAAAAGGGATGGTGTGCAAACCGCTCAAAAACATTTTCTTGCTGAAGCCAGTGAGTTGTATTTTTTCTGTAAGTGGCCAAGCTTGCTGTGTCAGAGTGCTTGATGTAGATACTCTGAGACACATACTAAATACCTCTGCTAGTACATGCCCTCATTGGCTTGTTTAAATGGATATTCATTGGACAGACCGTATTTGTGGCAGCATTTGGCTTTCCATCTGAATACAAGCATAAATACTGGGTCAGATTAGATTTTTAAACAACCAGATAACTTGGCATTGAAGCTTTGTCAAAAATACTTTTCTTGTAAACTTGAAAAATTACACTGTTTCCATTTATCACTTGAACAGTACTTTGAACTGATACTAGAGTAGGGCAATTAACTGTGGGAAGCAGTAATACAACTCAGTTCAACTGCACAGATGTTTTTGTTTCTTAGATAAATTTGTTGTTGTTGCCATTTGGAAACTTTTCGTAGTACTTAGATCTTGTGTATAGACCAAAGACTTGTTGAGGAACTTGGAACTCATCCATTATTTCTAGTAAATATGAAAAGCAGAGCATAATTCCATACAAGTATGCTAAAATACTATTGGTTTTTTCTACTGTCATTAATAACTGTGCTGTGATACAGTTCTTTTTGAAACACATCTCCAGATTTTCATATTCTGGACACATCTAAGTGTTGCCTTAGAAAAATTAAAATTTTTCTTAGCATTGCTCATGAGGAGGAGACAAGGAGTTGGCAAAGCAGTTTGATGCTTATGCTACAATTGGCCTCTGCTTTGCTACCAAAAATAAAATGTGGATCTAATTTGCTAAGCAAAGACAAGTATCAGCTGTTCCTTTTGTCAAGCTTCCATATTTTATTCAATGCTAAGATTTTTCAAACCACTTGAGCAAGGTAATCTTCAGCTGTCCACTTGGATTTACATGGCTTACATCAAGAAATCCACACACTGACATTTAGAATATTGGCAGAGATACTGTGGATGTAATCTAAAGCTGAAGCATGGCTTTGTGTTCCTTTTCTTGTCTCTGCAGTACTTGTGCATCTATGAAAACAGTAATGACTAGGCAGGTCAAATGTATGTACCAGCAAATTTCTCAATTATTTAAGGTATGCTCTGTGCTATTATTATCTGCTTTCATTACAACAAGAGTGATGGCAAGCAAGGTAATGTAAACAGAGTGCTTTGCTTGAATTATTGAAAACAGACACTTTTTTGTTGTTTGTCTTATCTGAGATATTATTTACTTAATGGCCTGGTTGTTTACTTATTTTTCTTCCCATCTTTTTAGACATTTGCTATTTTGTATATCTGAAGGAATATTAAAAATAAAATAAGTTATACTGTTAAGATGTCAAAAGTCTAAACTGTCATATAATTACCTGTCATATAATGGGATGTTTCTAATCATGGACATAGTTTTATTTGCCATGTAAACATATTTGAAGGACAGATAGTACTGAGGTTCTGTTAAGTTACTGTGAAAACATAATTCTGAGGTTAAAATATATATGTGTCTGTACATATATATATGTGTGTGTGTATATATATAATGTACTTAATTAAAGAAAACATTTTTATTTCCAGAATGCAGCAGTCCTCCCCCAGGTCCTGGTAAGGAATGGGAAGAATATGTACAGATCCGTTCGCTTGTGGAGAAAATCCGTAAAAAGCAAAAAGGTAAATGTCAAGCACTTGAAGTGTTTCTGAAGTGTTCAGGTGGACTTCACCACTGGCATTAACCATTTTAATACTCAGAATTCTGAATTATTATCACAGACAGATGATCCTGTGAGAATTCTGCCTGATAAGTAGAAAAAGGAGCTTGAAATTGTTTCCTCATCACAATCTGAAGGACTAGAAGTAACAGTCCTTAGAGAATAACAGGCCGCCTTGGTTTCTGGCTGCATAGTCTGCTACTCTGCCTCTATAATTGTGAACATTCTAAAGTTAAATTTGTAAATGTTTTACATTAAGGCTTTACTGATGTTGAAACAGTTTCAGCAAGACGATATCAGGACATCAAGTGATTACAAAAGCATGTAAATACACAAAATAAATGCAGCAGCTAATAAGTCTCTCTGCTCTAAATGATGCACATAATCAAAATAAAGAAATTATTGTAATACCACATTCATGAGGAATTTTATTGTCAGTTTTCCAAAGTTCAAGGTATGCTTTTTTTTCATACTAGATCAGTTTTCTACTATTATGGAATGTAACATCTTGCTGTTGATAATACTTTTTTATATTAATATTTTATACTTGGAGGCATACTCTAAAAAATCCTTTTCATGTAATTTTACTAAAAGTAACCTCTTTTATGACAGATACATTTTAATGACTGAGAAATAACTTTCTAACCTTGCAATGAATAGATTTGGGCTGGACTTACCTGAAAAAGTCCTAAACAATTCTTTCTTCTCTGGTATTATACAGTAATAGCAAGGAAGCCAGACTACATATAAATGGAGCTTGACTGTTTCATGGTGTTACTTGATGAAGCAAATACTGAAGAGGCTTGAATTTTCCCTTTCACACCTGTTTTTAATATATTTGACTGGTGCATAGAGATTTACTCCATGAAAGTACTTAACACACCTCTGAAAATCAGTTTTTGGCAGAGAGTGTATGAAGGAATAAATGATGCTCTTTCAGTGACTGCATTCTGTAGTGATGTAGATGTGAATTTGGTTCATTTTTAACTGTACCATGACTTCTGCAAACTTACTCTACATGTCCAGGTTTTTATGATGTAATCTATGTGTTAAAGTAAGTCATAATTCAGGTTAATAAGAGCAGAGTTAGCACTGGGGTTGGCCTTTTCTCTGAATCTTTCTTCTGCACCAGAAATACTAAACTATCCACGGGGAAGATGCAGCTGGAAGAGATGGTAGAGTTAGTGTAACAGTATCATGTTAATAGAGCATAGTTTTTTCTTTCAAAGATACAAAACCTACTAACCACACTGCTACTGGCATACAAGTCTTTCCATTTTTACATACATAAGAGAGTAGCAAAGTTATAATGTCTTTCAAGGCTATTTTTAATAGAACATGATAGTTAATCTACAGAGTTTGCTAACTTAATAAAGGCTTTAGACCTAATGATATATAATTAATATATTGCCAAAAATGTTGTACTTTGTGCTTTTCTTGACTAGAACATGGGGCTGCAGGACGTGAACTAGAAAGATCTTCAGTATAGAAAACTCTTAGTTTGAAAACTGAGTTTTTTTAATTTCTAAAATTTTCCTTGTTTGACTCATTAGTGAAATCTTAAATAAAGCTTATTTTCAATATAGATTTTCATCAGTACAGCTATATTTTGTTCCATGTAGAAACTATTTATTCCCCAGTGGTGCTTATGACTTAAAGGACCTGGTCTTCTCTTTAATTTGGAAAAATTGGGAAGTATTGGTCCACATTGTATATGAGGAACAGAAATAGAATTTTAGAGATGTTTAAAGAATGGTCCCAAGTACAAGCTGGATGTTAAAAGCTTCCAGTAGTCTTATACAGTAACAAAAATTGGAAATCAAAAGAGTAAAATCTAGGACAGTAAATGCCTACCAAGTTCTGTAGAAACTATGCAACTAGTCTTACTGTGTTTGTGAGGGCATTATAGTCCAAGAAATACTGTGCAAATACTTAAGACATTTTTATACTGCATTGTCAAAGATGAAAGTTTTAAATGCTACTTGCATTTTTTAAATTAACTACAGATTTGATTGGTTCTGGGCCTTGAAATGAAACATTTTGAGACAAGAGGGGGATATTTTAAGTACACTAATGCTACTTCCCTAAAATTATTTTAATCTCAAAATGTATTTTATTCCCTGTGCTTAGCCAAAATATCTTTGGATGCAAAGCATCTCGCTGATGACATTTTGTCGCTCATAAAATGGCCTGAGCATTTTGGGGGCCTTTGGACACTTTGAATGTGATCTGACGCTAGAGTTTGGGTTGAAGAGAGCACACAGAGGCAAAGAGGAGCAAAAGGAGCTGACTGAGTATAGCCAGGAACTATTACAGAGAGGTTCAAATGAATTCACAGTAGAAGAAAGCTAAGGAAATCAATGAGGCTTGTGATTTCACTGACGGACCACATGCTGTTGGAGAAGCAAAGTGTAAAAATTTGGATGAGCTCTGTGATGTCAGGAGGATGATCCTTAGATATTTTAGATCTATCCTTAGATCTATCCTTAGATATTTTAGTAGATCCATATGCTACAGGAAAAGGCTAACTGTCTTGTATGTGAAAGAAGGAACTCAAGATCTGCTTATCATCAGTTGCAGTGCTGAATTAATGAAATTACAGCTTGCCTCTCAAATCCTTCCTTGTCTGTATCAACATGTTGTGGTGATTGCATTTATCATTGATATTAAGATTGGAAATATTTTGGCTTTTATTAAAAGGGAAATAAGAGGAGAGTTTCATATTTCATTACTTCTCAGTTTGGGCAGTTGCATTTTTAAGATGACTGGTAAGCCAATTTGGCACAATAATGAATTTGATGAAAATTGGGTATGGCATTTATATAATATTGAGTAACACTTTACAGAGGCCAGTTCTGACTCAGCTACTTCAAAGTAGCACTGCTGTGAGATAGCAGATAGCTTTTAACATGGGCTTCTATATTGAGCTTTTTTATCTTTCTGGATCCTCTTATTTCTGCATTTGTTTTTCAATAAATTGTGTATATAGGTTTGTCTGTTGTCTTTGATGGAAAAAGAGATGACTATTTCCCTGAACTGATAAAGTGGGCAACTGAAAATGGAGCATCCACAGAGGGTTTTGAAATAGCTAACTTTGAAGAGGAGGGATTTGGTTTGAAAGCAACAAGAGAGATAAAGGTGAGCATGTGAACATTTGACTTAGATTAGAAAATTGTGTTTGGAATGTATCTGCAGAGCTCTGAAATGCTCACCCTTTTCCCCCTTTTAAGTGCTTATGCTGTTCTGAAACATTACCAACTCTGTGTACTTGAGAATACCATTATCGATAAAATTGAATATTATTTTTGATGACTACTGATACCACTGTGAATTTTTAATCAATCTTTTTTTTTCTCTATGTTGCCTGTACTCTACCTAATCACCAGAGTACTCTACCACACTGATGTATCACTTGATTCCATGTTTTCTAACTATTTAGTCTCTTATCTTTTTTCATGTCCTTTTTAAAGCACTGAAAATGTTTTTGCCTGAGAAAGAGGTATTTGCAATGCCTATTTAGTCTCTTCTTCATTTATGTCCCTTCTTTTAAAGAATTGGTCTTTTTTCTCAGAAAGTGGTGTTTGCAATACCTATTTTTCGGTGAAAATGAAAAAATCTCCAAATTATGATAATCATAAAGGATTTTTTTAATCATCAGAGAAGGAGTATAAACACACACAGAGTTAGATAACTGTTAAAAGGTAAACATTTAACATTGTGTCTTTCCATTCCCATTTTGTAGATTGGAAACAGGTTTGAAGACCAATCAGCTGTTGTAGAATGAGTACTAGAAAATGAGGACAGTATAGTCATTTAAGAGCTTCATTAGCACACAGTTTATACATTGATAAAAATCCTGAACAGTTCTTCTAGAATAAAAACAGCCAGTATGAAAAAACTCCACTGTAAGAAAATATGTGATCATGTAATTATTAGCAGTATAATGTGTCTGATAGCTTTAAGGTTGTGTTGTACATATTAGCAGTTCCAAAATGGAAGGGCTTTATTTTGTATGTGAGTGCCTGTGTTTAAAGCTTTGTGTAATGCAGATTGAAACATTGGTTACCACAATATGAAACACAGGTTGGTTGTTGAATTTGCAGTGGAAGAGAAGGAAGAATTCTGATTCAGAATAATTTTGATTTTAAAAAGTAATGCAAACAACTTTGTCATTTAAAGTTGGTGTATATTTGAGACACTTGGCACATAATATAAATGCTGGCTGACCCTCTATTGCATTTCTTTCCTTTCTGTAGGCTGAAGAATTGTTTCTGTGGGTTCCTAGAAAACTGTTGATGACAGTTGAGTCAGCTAAAAATTCAGTCTTAGGTAAGAGCTCAAGGAAGTTCTTAAGAAAGAAATTAATATTTATGGGATCTTTCAGTAGGAGACTTTCTTTTTTTAGCTGATTTTCTTTATTACAGAGCTTGCTTATCGTGCCAGCCATCAGGTTTGGAATACTTAGAAACTTGAAGTGTCAGTGGAAAGAATTTAATTTCCCGGTTAGTTTCTGGCTGAGTGCACTGGATATCTTCCACAAGTGTTTGTGTTATTTTGAACACATATCATGTAGCTTGTATAATACTTGGAGATAAAATGTTCTGAGGTATTGAGAATATTGTTCTAGTTTTGTCATGCAATTGTACATGAGGCATTTGCTGTGTCAAAAATCTTACAGTATAATATAGTGTAGGCAGCTAAATATTTTAGAAACCTAAAAGGCTTTTTTTTTTTTTTTTGTTAGAAGCTTACCTATTATTTAATTGTGTTACTTTAAAGTAAATCTAGGATGAGATTTTCCATGGAGAATCAATTTAGTTCCTCACCTTTCTTGGTTAATTCAGGATCTCTGTACTCTCAAGACCGAATTCTTCAAGCCATGGGCAATATAACATTGGCATTCCATCTCCTTTGTGAGCGAGCCAACCCCAACTCTTTCTGGCTGCCCTACATCCAGACTCTCCCCAGTGAATATGATACTCCTCTCTATTTTGAAGAAGATGAAGTACAGTATCTTCAATCAACTCAGGCCATACATGATGTTTTTAGCCAATATAAAAATACAGCTCGACAGTATGCCTATTTCTACAAAGTTATTCAGGTAAGAATCTTAAATATAGTATGTACATGTTGTTCTCGTGATCCTTATTGTGGAAAGTGTGAAAACAGTGATGCTGAATAATAGTACAAGTATACTGCCCTTGAAAGTCTGAATCATTAAAGCAATTTCCTGCTGGTTTTTTGAACTGCTATTGAAATTTTGCAGTTCTGTAGGCTTATAGGTATATAAAAATGTATTCACTTGGTTGAGAGAAGTGATTGTTGCCCTTTGTTTAAAAATGGGTGAGGCTTCATCTGGAATACTGTACAATTTTGGGCCCACCACACTGACAAACTGGAAACTTGCTGACAAACTGGAATGAGAGCAGAGGAGTGCTATTAAGATCTCATTTGCCCTTTATCTATCTGTATGGGAGACTAGGGGATCTGGAAATGTTTGTTCTGGAGAAAAGGAGATAAGGAATGATCCAGTCACTGCTTTCATCTTGCTGCTGTTAGCCAATCTCTAGAAGTTTGTGGATTGGAAACTTTTCTGCATGACCTGCTGAGATCTACAACCTATGCATGCATCTATGATTCTTTGAAAAATGTAGTTTGCACTTAACAAAGTAAAATGATAATTGTTAATTGACAGAATAAAACCATTGCATATGTTGTATTTCCAATGAACTGGATTAACTGTTGTTTTCTGTTCTATTTAGCGTAATTATTTTGATTGCTTTCAAATACAAAGATAAACCCATCTGGTAACAGTTAGGGTATGGAGAGGCTTGAGATGGGTGAACTTTTCATTGTGTTCTGAAGGAATTATTTAAACCAAGTTTCTAACAGAGCTCAGTCTGACTGGTATCTGGATATAATATTGTAGTGAATGTTGATGTGTTGTTCTTAAGGTAGTGTTCAATGTCCAAACATTCAAAGCTTTTTGTGGCACAATCTGTATAAAAAATGTATGGCTCTATGTACTGAATCTCCCCAAATGTGTGATCTAGAGGCATTTTGTTTGGCCATGAGAGAGGTCAGAAGACAAAAGGCAATTCTATTCTCCTTTAGTGTTACCAGAGTTCCAAAGCTTTTCTGTCAACTGTTTTAATTCAACAAAAGTTACATTGTTTTGGGTAGCTGTTTGGTGTTTCAAGAATGAATATGTTTCAAACACAAATTCAGTTTATGGAGTATAAGGAGCAGAGGGATTAGTTTTGAAAACTGAAGTAATTGAAAATGATTGGTGAAAGCCAAATCAGATGCACAAGGAATAAGTTAGAAGCAGTGGCTTTGATATTGGAAGGGAACTGAATTCTTCCTTCCAGGTGTCACAGTACAGGAAATGATAGTTCAGCCAAATCTTTTTTCTTGCTGTGTCCTATACTAGACTGCCAGTCCACACTTGGTCTTCCAGCCTTCACTTAGTATCTCAAAATATGCTGCCTGTTCAAACAGAGCTTCTAAATGTTGTGCCTTAGAATGTTTTTTTCACCCTAAACAGGTCTACAGTTCTTAACAAATTATTAGCAGAATATTGTGGAACATTATCCAATTCTTCTAGCTGCTGTCCTTGCTCTTGCAGTCCTTTTGAGAACTGAAACAGCTGAACTATCACTATGACCAGTTCCATCATTTTCACTAATCCTGCACTAGTACTATTATGTAAGAGGTTATGTGACTGCAACATTAATTAAAAAATAAACCTCTGAAATGTAGAATAGTCAGAAAATTAGATCAATTTTTTTTGGTTCTCCTGACAAATGCTTTTATTGCTTGTCTTATGTTCTTGGTACATATCTTGTTCTATAGCTGTTGTTTCACGCTGTTGAACGTGAGACGAAGGTAGATCAGGTAGGATTCATTTGCTTTATTAACTTTCCTTTGCAGAAGGAGAGGTAATAAGTATTTAGTTAAATTTTAAGTGGGTCCTGGTTGTTTGGTGCCCTACTTCAGCACTGCCATGTAACCACAATTTCAGCTGAATGTTTCTTCACTACTATTCAGCAAATACTACCGTTCACATTAGAAAATCAAATAAATTCATTTGGCTCCAGGAATGGCAACTGTATGTATTGGGCAGCTATTATTAATGTTTTTTAATGAAAACGTATGGAAAAGTTTAAATTTTTTATTTCTGCTTTCAAAAATAAGAGCTAGTAATTTATGAAATGGTGGAGGAAAGGAGTTCATAGAGAAAAAAATAGAAGTCTCTTTCTTCCCTAAAACAAAGTACCATTTTTCGTTATTCATAAAAGCTGAAATTAATTTTAGTATCAGCTTGCATGTACTCATACCATGTTTTGAACAAAATTGACCCACAAAATACTAATGCTAAGGGTAATTCATGAGCAGATGGAAAAGGGAAGAAACAGCGAAAGAGAAATTTTTCATATAAATGAAAAAAGCAAAGCAAACCCACTTGTCTATGAAAGGCAGTGTACTCTGTGAGCTTGATTAAATGAGTTTTATTTAGATTTTTGTGTACCATCATTTCATTCAGTACTGCTACTGCTTTAGTAGAAGTGTTTAAATGAAAGTTGTCCTGTGTGACCAGGATTTTAATCTTTCCTTCAGTATGCAGGCTAATTTTTTAAAAGTACAAATACCTTTTAAAGTATATATATTTTTAAGTACAAATACTTTTTTTGTAATGCAAAAATCTTAAAACTATGTTTATTTTATTGATAGTTGTTCTACTGTGGGAAATAATGCTAGCAGCATCTTGAAATAAGAGCTGGGGTTTTTGCTATTTGAAGATACTAAAAAAGGGACTACTTTGTGCAGGTAAAATACTCTAATTGCAACATTTTTAGTCTACAAAATATTTCTAATGGTGGGGGAATAAAAGGGTTAACAGGTCCTGTCTTCAAATGCTTCTTTTTCTTTCTAAATAGGATTGCTAGACTGCTTTTAAAATAATTTGGCTTCTGATAGGTGTGCAGTTTCAAACATGGTTTGAGAAGTGCTGCTCTGTTTAATTTCTTTAGCTTCTCTATAAAGGGTGGCTGCTGCAGTTCTGACTCTTTCTCCAAGTGCTTAGTCTGGCTAGACATGAAGAATGGGCAGATTTATGAATTTCACAGCTGTTGCAAGCTAAACTGTAGTCTGGTTTGATAAGCAGAAACAGGTGGGATGTTGAGCAGACAAAAATAAACTCTTGAGCATGTTAGCCAGGCTCTATAAACCACACTGACACCTCTCTAAACATATGTAATTTGATAAGTAAAAAATAGTTAAAAGTTGTTGCAGCTGCATTTGGCCTCTGCATTGGTGTCAAAATACAGGGAATGCTCAAAAGATTACTTTCATTGCTGCAGACTTGTAGTTTGCAAGATTTTTTTTTATAGTTTGTTCCAAAGAGAAATTCTGTAAGCTGCGGGTTTTTCTCTCCTCAGGGGAAGAGAAAGGAAGGTATGTCTGTGATTTCCTTAACATTTATGAGCACTGCATGCCTGTAGAAGGGTGAACAAAGGCGAGATATTTATGGCTTAATGTTAAAAATATTTTGTCCACTGAAATGTGGCATAATAGACACAAGAGGGAGCCATATAGTTTACAGACAGTGAGATTATATTTCACTGTGAGATTATATTTCTAAAGAAAATGCAGCCAAGTTTGAAACTTTTTAAAAGAATATGCAGTGGTCTTTGTGTTTGATTTTCAGGTGCATCTCTATGCCTGTTTGTAGTCAGCTACAGAGAAGTTTTTGTGAATCAAAACAAGATATGAAGACAAGGAATGCACTTAGAGAAGGTGGAAGTGTCCAAACTATTTACATTTTGAACATGAAGTGTTTGAAGCAGTGTTGTATCTTTTCCCCAGCTGTCGTAAAGGCTGTTACTACCTGCCTAAATAAAAGACAATTTCATGCTAACTTTAGTTGTCTTTTAAAATCTTTGACGTGGTAAAGTCCAAAACCAGTAGATCATTAGCTAAGCACAGCTTTTGCCATGGCTGTATGCATTCAGTGGCACTCCGTGAGTAAGCAGTATCTCTACGTAGCTGCTTCTCGTGCTGGAAAAAACACCAGTTTTGTGGGACTGTCCAGAATGGCAGTTTGGCACTGATTTACACAGTGTTTTCAGCCTGTAGTCTTTGGACCACTGAGGAACCACTTTTTTTTTTTTTCTGAAGAGAAAGTTATCCTCCTGGAAAGAAAAAAACAAAAAGCCTGAACCTCAGCCAATATGGTTGACAGTGTAGTGGGCCTCTGCTGTGAGGCCTGATCAGGAGGAAGGAAGAAGTGAGTGAGGCCTTCTACAGATAGCTAAAAACAGCCTCACATTTGCAGGGCCTGGTTCTCAGCAGGGGCTTCACTCCAGTGTCTGTTAAAGGAACAGCACAGCAGGGCATAAGCAGTCCAGGAGGTTTGTGGAGAGCTTCCTCACCCAAGCAGTGGAGGAGCCAATGAGGAGAGGTGCTGCTTGCAGTCATGGACCTCATACTTACAAACAGGGAAGGGTTTGTTAGAGATGCAGAGGTTGAAGACAGCCTTGGCTGTAGTGACCATGAGGTGGTGGATTTCATGATCCTGAGAGGACGAGGCAGAGCAAACAGCAAGGTCACGATGCTGGACTTCAGAAAAGCAGTATTGGCTACTTCATGGACCTGATTGGAAGACTCCCGTGGAATAAGGCTTTAGAGAGAAGAAGGATCCAAGAAAGAAAACATGGTTAGTGTTGATAGATCACCTTCTCTAAGTTCAGGAGCAGTTCATCTCAAAAAGCAGGAAGTCAGGCAAAAGTGCCAGGAGGCTTTCATGAATCAGCAAGGAACTCCTGGCAAAAACTCAGACATTAAAAAGAAGCATAAGGAAGGTGAAAGCAGGGACAGGTATCCTGTAAGGAATATGGAGACATTGTCCAATCATCCAGGGATGTGGTTAGGAAACCTAAAGCCCAGCAGGAATTGCATCTTGCAAGAGATATTAAAGGTGATGAAAAGGGTTTCTATATGTACATAGGTGACCAAAGGAGGACTAGAGAAAATGTGGGCCTGCTTCTGGATGGAGCAGGGGATTGTGACATAGAACATGTAAAATGGAGGTACCAAATACCTTCCTTCACTGGTAAGACTGGCCTTCAAGAGTTCCAAGTACCAGTATGCCATCTAGAGGTGCCTGGAGAAGCTTGAGAAATAGGCTTTTGGGAACCTCATGAAGTTCAGCCCTGCAGAAATGGACTGTGGGAGTCCTGGTGAATGAGCCAGCAATGTATCCTTGCAGCTCAGAAAGCCAGTTGTACCCCGGGCTGCATCAAAAGCAGTGTGGCCAGCAGGTTGAGAGAGGGGATTCAATCCCTCTGCTGTGGTGAGACCCCACCTGCAGTACTGCACCCAGCTCTGGGGTCCCCAGCACAGGAAGGACATGGAGAGATTCCAGAGGATAGCCACAGAAATAATCAGAGGACCGAAGCACCTCTCCTGTGAGGAAATGCTGAGAGAGCTGGCCTTGTTCATCCTAGAGAAGAAAAAGCTCCAGGGAGTCCTTAAAGCAGCCTTTCCTTAGTTAAAAGGGGGTGAGAAAGATGGGGACCAACTTTTTAACAGGGCTTGTTGCAAGAGGACCAGGGGTAATGGTTTATAAACCAAGAGAGGGTTGATTTAGACTAAATCTAAGGAAGGCATTTTTTACAAGAAGAGTGGTGAAACGCTGACACAGGTTGCTCGGAGAGGATGTTGATGCCCTATTCCTGGAAACATTCCACATCAGGTTGGATGGGGCTCTGAGCAACCATGATCTAGTTGAAGATGTTCCTGTTCATCACAGTGAGGAGCTAGATTAGGTGACCCTTAGAGGTCCTTTCCAAAGCAAATTCGATGACTCTCAGTGATCTTTGTGCCATGATTTCCCAATCATCTTCCCATGATGATTGGGAAATTTTCCTGAGGACTGGAAGAAAGCAGATGTCACTCCTCTCCTCAGGATAGAAAGGTGACCCAGGAACTACAAGCCTGTTAGCCTCACTTAATTTTCTGGTAAGGTGCCATCCAGTGGGACTTTGACAGGCTGGAGAAATGGGCTGCTAATTGATGTTTATCAAGAAGGGCAAAGTCCTGCACTTGGAGTGAAATGATCCCATTATTATGTTGGGGGACAAGATGAGCATGAGCCAGCAATGTGTCCTTGCAGCAAAAAGGGCTAATGGCATGCTGGCTGCATTGGGATTGTTGGCAGCATGTTGAGAGGGGTGATCCTTCTCCTCTGCTTGGCACTGGTGAGGCCACACCCAGAGTACTGTGTCCAGTACGAGAGAAATCAGTTTAATTCCAAAAATCTTACTGAATGGAGAAAGCAAAGTCAACTATTTAAGTAACATTTTAGCAAGTAAACTTATTTTCTTTGAAAATAAGTTTACTCAGTTTTGTGTTTCTTTGCAAAGTTAATGAGCAAATACTTGCTAGTGCTTTCTTTTCCTTCTGTCAAGCTCCTCTTACTCAAGAAGACAGAAGCTGCCCCATGAGTCACACTCTTTTAAATATTTTTTAAAAATAGAATGTATTTGGTAGAAGCTGTTAATAATTTTTAGGTATTAGCTGTAGTCTGATTTTCTTCCAGCATTTCACAGGAACACTGTCAAACAGTTTTCTGACTAGGGTGTGTTGACATCCGGACACTGTGAAAGTGTTGTTGTTGTTGTCCTGTTGTGAATACAAGCTTTGCAGTAATCTATCCACAGATGTTTTTATCTGTTTGTGTGCAGTACTGGACAGAGAACTTAATTTCCTGAAGGCTGTAATCCCTTTTGATCAGATACTAAATTTCATATATTATTCATATAAAATTTGACTAATTGATTTAGCGTGAATGAAATTCTAAAATCCAGTCATTAGCTGTTGGGGACTGGAATATCATTTTAGTTAGGATGTTTAACACATGAAGTTCTAGATTTCATCATAGCATCTTTAAAATCTGGTATTATGTGTAACTTCAATATTGGATATATTAGATGAGATTTCACATCTCTAGCATAATTTTTACACCAGTTTTTGAAGTTGTGATGATACTTTCAATATGAGTTATGCTGCTCTTACATTATTTTTCTGTGTTGTTTTTAATCTATCCTATTCCAATAAACATATGATTTTCCAGGTCAGTGTGAAGTAGAACATCTGGTGTCTCTCTGTACTTGGCTTGAAGACACCACCATTTAACTTTTGTGTGCTAAATGTTACTTGAGTTGAATGCAGACAAGTATACTGTCTTTTAAAACACCCTAGTGAAGTAATCAGAAGGTGTTTATTATTTTTAAGTTGATGTAATAGAGAATATTTTAATTCTTCCAAAGAGTTCAACCAATATCCAGTCAAAAGCAGATGTATTTGAAACAGAATTAAATTTTGTTTCTGTACCCAGGTAGGTCTTTGGGATTCTCAGTTTTCCTCTCTACTTGATTTATACTCATTGGCATACCAGTCAAATAGCTTTTTTCAGAAATTATGTCAGTGACACTGTGAAAAATGGGTGGAAGAAAGATGGCACAGTTGTAAACCCTGTAAAATATTTTCCTTTTTTTCACTTGTCTGCTCTGCATGTCACCTTAAGGAGAGATTTAAAATTGCATTGAGTGGGCAGTTGCAAAGGTAAAAATAGTGTTGCTGCCTAATTTTACTTTGTCTGGGTTTCAATGCCCAAGTTGTTCTTCTTGATCAATAATAAATAAATAGGCAGTTAATAATGAAATATATTTATGCTTTTCTGTGTTTTTCCTCTCTGTGAAGGCCAAAATATTGTATTAATCTGTTTTGCTGGCAGCAGATTGAAGATTGACAGTATGCTTGTGCTGTACCACTTAGTGTAGCTACTGTAAGGTGGTTTAGGCTTTGCAAACATGTGCCAAATTCCTGATTTTTGTGTCGCTTCTGGTATATCCCACCCCCGGCCATGATGACAGTAACAGCAGATCCTGGGGCTTTGTTGGGCCATTCCTGTGGCTGCCCCTCTCCACGGCAGAAGCAGCTCCAGGCTTTGCTGGGTTGTGTCTGTCCGAGTCAGGCAGATGAAGAGCTCAAGTCCTTGCGTGGGTGGGAGGTTCTGCTGCCTTCTTCCCCCGTTCCTTCCTTGCCTTCCATGGGAACACGGCGACAGCTCTGGGCTTTCAGCCAGCCGGACACAGGAGGAGGTGTTTGGCTGTTCAGGCAGCGTTTGCTCCTCAAACAGCTGTTCCCTATCTCCTCCAAGGAAAAGGTGGCGGGCCATATGGAGGCATCCCGTGGTCCAGATTCAGACGATGGGCACCAGTTGGACCGTGCTGGCCTGGATCGGAATACAGGCACATCCTGCTTGGTGTCTGCTATGTCTTAGAGTCAAAATGATTCAAAGTTGGAGGACAGACAGGATAAAACATATCTTTCATTCTGGATTTAGATGTTATCTTTCATTGTACAAACATTGTTAAGATCTCCTAATCAACAGGTTTTAATTTATTTTATATTCTGAATGGATTCTGCTATAGTGGCCTAAACGCCTGCTTTCCTCTAGAGAAGCAGACATGTATTTCAAAGTGTATGTGCTAGCGCAAAACAAAATTTGTTTCTGCTTAGTTTAAACCACATTTGGGAGGAATAATACATTCTCTTGTTAGTAGTATGGGCTTTTAAGGCATTTTTTTGAAGATGGGATTCTCAACCACTCTCCTAGTTGAGAATGCAGATAAGCATCTCTTTTTCCAGCCAATAGAGTGGAGGCAGTTTTTTGTTTGCTTTTCTGTTAGTAGCCTTTTTTTTAAACTGAGTTGCACTTTGTGGGACATTTGAGTCTATCCCCAGGGATGTTGTGTCTGTCTTTTGTGGAAGTGAGTGCCTCAGCAGACATCAGGAGATCATCATGCACTTACAAGTATACTTTCTCATATAAAGTTTGTACTTATTGTGCAGATTTAATATTTTTCCTGATATAACAGCAGTTACAAATGTTCCATAAATTTAAAATATTATAACAAGCTGATGTTTCTTAGAGCAGAATACTCAAAGGATGTATTCTTTAAGCACTGCAAAATTATACAGGGTACTTATCTTTGTTAAAATTAGTAATTTAACTAAATTACAAAGTGGATTATCCTCTTCAGTCAGACCCAATGCTAATACTCCACACAGTAGGACATTGATATGTTGCTAAGTAAACCAAAGTTTATTTTCTTGTACTGTTGTTTGAATGGGGGTTGAAGAGGAAATGGTAGGTTTTAGTTTTGGATGTGTGTGCTGCTGTAGCCCCAGTACCTGTTGTTCCAGGACTTACCATGGCCTATGGGAGCTTGGTTATGAGGTGATCGTGATCCAAGCTTCCACCTAAGTGGCTCCTGGTGGGATTTATTGAAAAACTTGAGTAATTGAATCACAGGTAACAAAACTTTGGCTATACTGCATAATATTGATGCTTGTTAGCAAACTCCTTCATTGAGAAGTGGTCGTGAATTGGAAATACCATTTCTGTCCTTTCAAAGCAGTTCACTTCAGGGTTTCCATCACAGCATTTCGTTTGTGGCTTGTGATTTACCTAATAGTGGAGTTCACTAATAGTAGAGTTGTGGGATGAATTTGTGCTGAACATAGTTCCTGTGTGTTGCACTAAACAGAATCATAAAGTATCCAGAGTTGGAAGGGACCCACAAGGATCATCAAAGTCCAGCTCCTGAAATTAACGAGGCAAAATGTTTCCTGAAATGAGAAATGCTCAAGGTAAACTTTGTACCTCAGGAAGAGCCTACAGAGGAAAAGATGTGTGGTGGTATGCAAACACAGACCCTTGCAAGGAAGCTGGGTTTTGCATCCTGTACCTCTGTGAATGAAACGCTGCAGAATGAACCTGTAAATCTAAGGCTCAACATGAACAGTAAACTCATTTTGCAAGGAGATTTACCACAGGAGATAGTGGAGCTCATGTATCCTGTCGTGTGAACTGCTTCAAGAATGACTCGGGAGGCTGTCTCATTGCAAAACATCTAATCTCAGCCCAGCTTCTCCCACTTCAGCCCTTAATGGGGCTGCACTCAGCTCTGTGTGATTTTGTGAAAGGACAAAAAAAGGTATAGACAACTTGATCACTTATTTAAATGCTGTACTTAAGTGTCTTCTGTTTGGGGAAAGATTAGTATTTCAGAATTGTGTATGTATACATACACACATACAGAATAAGCAGTATTCTGAAATGGAGTAATCAAGAAGTGGATGTTGAAGAGTCTGTGGCTGTCTTGCCTCTATTTAAAAAAGGAGGTGGCACAGGATTGGAGGTAGGGTCCTCAGCTGCAGTCAGTTCACAGTTGTTTCTGTGTACTCTGTCTACCAAACAGTAGTATCCATGTTGTGTGTGAAGTGGGTTGTCAGTCCTTCAGACCCTTGAGTTAGTAGTTAATGGGTTCGGTTGTCTGTTGTGCCACTGCTGTCTCATTAACAAAGAACAATTTTGCAGGTAGAAGGTACAGAAAAAGGGACTGTGCAGTTAAATTCCATTGCACCAGAAGGAGTCATTCCACTTTGCTTCCGCTGCATGAATCCCCTAATAGTCTGGAACAGTGCTTTCTTGTGTATATTGGCAGAAAGTAAATAAAAATTGCTGACATAAAGAATTAAACTAGAATATTATTTCAATTTAAGAAGTTTCAATCCTGTGGTACCTTTTTAAATATATATTAAGATTCATTCTATTAGGTTTTGCAAAGTAGAATTATCTTTTTTCTGTTAGGAAAGTCATATAACAGCACAAGTTTGGGAACATTATTCCTAGCACTTCATGAATTGGCCTGTTTGAAAATTCTATAGCATGCCTCTGTAGTTATAAACTATTGTTGTTACAAGTAAAATAATCTTTGGCTTTGTCACCTGTCCTGTACAGTAAACTAGCTTCCCTCATTAGGTTAGGCAGCATATGTCCAATGGAAAAAGTGAATTCTTGTTTCCCTGTAGATCACTAGGATCCTCCATTCTGAATTCTTTATTTTACTTAGCTTTAGGGCAGTTAAAGCCTCGGCAGCTCCACAGAGAGGAGTTTCTCTTCAAGGCTGCTGCTTCAAAGGATTTCCAGAGCTGGGAAAGGGACAGTAACCAGCAAATGCTGACAGATCTTCCTGCTTCTGGCCCTGAATGTGTGTGTTTGTGTTTTTGTACACCTACACATTGGCCTGAAACCATCAAGTAGCATCCACTAAGGCTCATAACGAAATCTCCCCATGTTAATGAGTACAGTGGAAAGAGGGAAGAATCTGCAAAGAAGAGGAGGAAAAAAATTGTTTGGTCAAAAGCAACTAACCCTTGGGGTTTATGTTCAAAGGAATGAAAGTTAACAAGGTGGAAACTTAGAATGGCTTTGGCTTTAACTGTTTCAAGCACCCTCAGTGTTTTAGGGGCTGTGAAGGGAGTGCAGTGGTAGCCTCAGTATACTCTTTAACACTAGCTGTGATCATTTCCTGGGGTAGAAGTGGAGCTGTCTCCACTTCAGTGGAGTTACAAGAGGTTTCTGAGATTATTGAAATCTGATTTAGTGATATCAATGCAGTGTTTGCCCACAACTTTGCCTTGGACTTGTGAATACTTGAAGTCACAGAAGTCCAACTGTCTCTTTGTCTACAAACTCAGGAAACAAAAAAAACCCCAAGGATTTTAAAAAACCTTTTTTTGGCTATGTATTACAGTGGGGTAGTAGATGGGTCCAAAGATCAGTTTATCTCAGCTTAGAGGTGGTGTCTTTAAAAAAAACAAAACAACTAACTTTGATCACATCTAGTGACTAAAATATTTTTTCCTTACTTGGATTATATGAGGGTTAATAGCACAGAGGAATACACTGGGCAATATGACTTCACATAAAAATACATCAGCTGTTTTCAAGGCATCTAGTAGTGTAGATGTGAACACAAATTTAACACTAAGTAAACTTTAATTTTTCCTTCTACTCAGACATTGTATTGTGTGTTACAGTAATTGGACTTTTCTTTGCATCACTTGGTAAACAAGCAAATGTTAAGCCAATTTTAATGGAAATTCTCCATCAAGATTAGGAACTCTGATAAATGAGCTGTAGCATTTTGTAATTGAATAGGGAAAAGGGTTACTGTCTTCAGAAGTCTGGCCACTGACAGGAGGTGAATGCCCCTAGGCTGGAAAGCAGAGTGAAGGTTGTGATGGCTTCTTAGCTGGAAGGGCACCCACCTATTCTACACTGCAGCCTTCATGCCATTCAGATGAAACAAGCCCTCAAAGTGGGAGTCCTTTCCATCTACTTTCTGGAACTGCAGAATCATTACCTTGTGATGTCCATCTAAAAGTTTGATTGAGAAATTAATAATGCAGAGCCTCTATGGCACATCAGGAGTGTTGCTTGTTTGTGAGGCATTAAACATGAGATGTCAACCCCTGGATATTACTGCTTCACAGAAAGAGAAAATATGTTTGGAAGTGTCCTTTTTTTTTTTTTCCCGTATCCCCCCCACCCCTCCTTCCTCTGATTGCCATACTGAGTAACTGGCTTCTAGTCTGATAGTGTTTTAGGTGACTAGAATAACAGTCTGTCTCTTTCCACAGTGGCTGCAGACAATCTGGCAGCAATCACTGTTACTTTTTAATATTTCTGGTTATTTTGAGATATCCTCCAAATGTCTCAAAGAAGGCTTGGAACACTGAAGGGAAAAAAGCATTTTTTATTCATTTTTTTTTTTTAGGAATAGCAGCATCAGGAGGAAAATGAAATTCAGCATGCCACTATTTGTTTTTGCAGTGGTCATCACCCTGATTGCCAGCTCTGACAATATTTTCACAGAAAGGGTAACGAAATAAATGGTATTTGTTCTTTATAATAACTCTTTCAGTAGAATGTCAGGACCTGCATCTAAATGAATATATTCACATTTTCATGTTCCCATTTTTTATTTAAAGCTTCCCCTCCCAACTTTCTGAAACTACTTCATACAGACTTGGTAAGTTAAAATTAGGGTTCATGTAGTGGATAATGTCACATTTGAAAGCTAATCTGTAGAGACCTAGCTGCATGAACCTGTAAAAGCTAGATCTGATTTTTTTTTTTACATATTAAGTGTTTGTTTAGTTTAAATATGTCTGTATCTTTTTTGAGCAGTCTGAGCAATTTGCATGCTATGCAGCAGTCGTCTTCTATACTTTATTAAATATCTGTCAATTATAAATATCAAGGTTTTACATTAATGTCAAGATAGTACATCAAAAATTCATGGAATATGTGACTTTTTTCAAGGGTATTTAATACTTAATGCATTTGTGTCATTTTTCTTTCTAGATATATTGACAGGTTTTATTAAGTGTTTGTTAGGGAGATTTCATTTTTACCAAGGGACTATAAAGAGAAGCTGCATACTAAATCAAATTCTTAATCAGAATATTGTTCTTTTTTGTGTATCTTCAGATTCTTGTAATCTATAGGGTTTTTAAGTTACATGGTAAAATAGACCAAATCAGAAATCTAACATGATCAAATATGCTGACGTATCTTAACTCTAAAAGAGCCACTAGAATATTGTCCCACAGGATGTTATAAATATGGTAATTACATGTGCTGGGATTTTTATTCTGCCCTGTGTCTTTTTAAGACCATCTATTTTGTCCTTTATTGTAATTTACTAGTGGTTTTATGTGAATTACATCTGGATGGTGTCCACATAGGAGCAATCCCAAAGTACCACAGATTTACAAACGGAGGGTGACAGAGCATTTGGCAGCATCCAGGATCTTTGCCCGTGGGTTGGGTGTTCAGGGTGGCTCTTACAGCGGGCTGCTCGTGTGAAACGAACAATTATCTCCCTGCAATCCACTGATCTAATGCATGTCTCCTACAGAGAGGACAACAGCAACACGTATAGATCTTGCATCCTATGGTTATTTGCTCCAGGATCGGGTTGAGGCTGTAGGCTGGTGCTCCTGGAATAGGGTGTGTGCTGGAGCTGCTCCCAGGGGAGGTTTTGGCTGTTGAGCCCCGCAGTGTCTGCGATGCCTTCACCTCCAGTGCATTATGACCATAGTCATTCTTACCCTCGGGAAAACAGCATGTTCCGCTAAATGCTGCTGTTACAGGGGCAGGAGGAGAGCAGGGGAGGACAGACAGGACACAGAGGGGTGTTTGTGTTCCCTTTCTCCTGGGATGAACAAGTTGGACCGCACTCAGCGGGGCCGCTTGCTCACTCTGCAGGTGCTCTGTGCAGCTCTGGGGGTGCTGGCAGACCCTGCAGGTGCTCTGTGCAGCTCTGGGGGTGCTGGCTGTCCCTGCAGGTGCGCTGTGCAGCTCTGGGGGTGCTGGCAGACTGAACAGGTCGGACTGCACTCGGCGGGGCCGCTTGCTCACTCTGCAGGTGCCCTGTGCAGCTCTGGGGGTGCTGGCAGACCCTGCAGGTGCTCTGTGCAGCTCTGGGGGTGCTGGCTGTCCCTGCAGGTGCGCTGTGCAGCTCTGGGGGTGCTGGCAGACGCTGCAGGTGCTCTGTGCAGCTCTGGGGGTGCTGGCTGTCCCTGCAGGTGCTCTGTGCAGCTCTGGGGGTGCTGGCAGACCCTGCAGGTTTGCTGTGCAGCTCTGGGGGTGCTGGCTGTCCCTGCAGGTTTGCTGTGCAGCTCTGGGGGTGCTGGCTGTCGCTGCAGGTGTGCTGTGCAGCTCTGGGGCTGCTGGCAGACGCTGCAGGTGCTCTGTGCAGGTCTGGGGGTGCTGGCAGACCCTGCAGGTGCGCTGTGCAGCGCGGGCTCTGGGGGTGCTGGTGCCGCTCGGCTCGCTCGGTGCCCGGGCCCCGCAGGCCGGGCGGCAGCAGCGCGGAGCAGTGCGCGGCGGCGCCGGCAGGGTGCAGTGGCGGCNGGCGGGGCCGAGCGGGGCCGAGCGGGGCTGAGGGCCCGGGCAGGGGCGTGGGCCGGGGGCGCGGTCCCCGCGGGGCTCCGGGCGCTGCAGGCGGAGTGCCGGCTGTGAACTTGGGGCGCACATCGAGACCCCACTCCTCACACCGATCGCCACGGGCCGGAGGGAAACGCGGCCGTGCTGGAAAAAGAAACTGAGGGGTTGATATTCGCAGTGTTGGTGCTGTCTTTCCCCGCTTAATTCATCAAGCTGCTGCAAAATACTTCACTAACACTAACAATAAGAGTTGAAATTAGATTGTCGTAAATAAAAACTACAGGGAGGTTTTTGTTTGTAGTGGTTAATTCCAGCTGAAGGCTGAGTTGCTGCGTTCGTTTCTGACTCGGGTCCGGACTGTCCGGCAGCGCAGGTGCCTCCTGAGCTGTCTTGGCTTTGTCTCAGCCCTGGGTTTGTGCTGGATGCTTTTGTGAGGAGAAACAACTGTACAATGTGTGGCTACGATTAAGCTCGAAGGGATTTGTTATACAATGACCGTGCCATCGGCGTGAGTGAAAATCATATGGAAACGTAGCGTGCTGTAAAAAGAAAAAACAAGCTAAAAGTGAGGAGAGGGACAGAAGGTGCTGGAATTAAGTTCGGTCGAGTTCCGGAGAAAGCCCGTCGGAAGGGTTAACCGGAGGGGCTGGGGGAGAGCAGCCACCTGGGACCTCACAAGTGCTGTAAAAAGAAAAAAAAAGCTAAAAGTGAGGAGAGGGACAGAAGGCGCTGGAATTGTTAAGTTCGGTCGTGTTCCGGAGAAAGCCCGTCGGAAGGGTTAACCGGAGGGGCTGGGGGAGAGCAGCCACCTGGGACCTCACACCCAATTGGCAGTCTTTTGTAATATATAATTTGCCTAAAATTGCGCGCTGAGCACAAGCTTTTGTTTTCTAATTGATTTACGGTTTGAGCCACTTTTACCTCATCCCCTACTGTCCTGCACACAGTGCCAGCAAGTACATTACAGTGAGAAATGATAAATTACCACGCACTTGTGATGCTAATGCATCAAGAGTAAAAAACTGCGTGCTACACGGAGCTTCATGCATTAAAAGCGTCGCAAAGATAGAGCTCTGCAAAAAATCATTTGTATCTTCTGAAATAACCGTTTGATCATTTGCTTCAATTCGTCTCAGAGACCTAATTGAACCTGAAGATTAAAATTTATGCTACTGTGGCTTTCCATTTGTGAATTGGAACAAAGTTCCAAAGAAAATGTGTGAATGGGGGCTTAAAGCTACCTGTATTTTCGAGACTTTAAATAAGTTAATTCGTCAGAAAAATAACAGGTATCAGAGCTTCTGAAAGCTTTCAGAAATTAAATGTTTGCTTGTTAATGAGAACTGCGTTATACATTCTCAAATGACACAGCTCCACTTTTAGACAGGAGCGTGTGTAGATGGGTTAATGTAGATACTGCCTAATCAGTGTTTGTCACCAAAGCTATTTAAATATTTTAACCTGCTTTTGTTTCAGAGCTGTAGTGCAACTTTTACTGAATAACACTGTTACAGGTATCAAGGAGGAATTGAAAATCTTGTATAATATTTCTTTCATTTGTGAAATACCTCACAGATATCACAGAGGAGAGGAAAATGTGGAAGTTGGTGAAAGCTAATGTGCATTTATTGTCTGATTTCTTTCCCCCACTGTGCATCGAGGGCTGGATTGTGTTTTACCTTCACATACTCAGTCCACCTTAAATTTTTTTTATTTTTGTACAATGTCTGTGGGTTCCAGCCTTGAAATATGAAGAAACAGATTTATGGCGGCTGCTGGGCACAACAAATTAAGTTGACAGTGATGTATGAGAGCATAATAGCATGATGATCCCTCTGTAGCGCGGCTGGACGCCTCCTGCTTCATTTGGCTCTTGTTAGGATCTGTTAGGCAGCTAAATAATGAAATTCTGCTGACTGATTTCTGATTTCTCTTTTCTTCCTCTTTTCACCTTTTTATGCAACTTACATTTTGCAGACCCATCCTAATGCCAGCAAACTGCCCTTAAAGGATTCTTTCACTTATGACGACTACAGGTTGGTCTGTCTTTTAATTTTTTTTTCTTTGTTTCTTTTCTGTTTTTACTATGGTAAACTATGGGGCCCTGGAAGTCTAAATTGGTGGGAAAGCCCTATTGTTGCTGAAATGTTAATTGTAGGATTTGATACTAATACACTTTATTAATGAAGAAGAAAGTGAAATAAATATGCAGATTTTAATTGTTACAAAGGAATAGTCATTCATTATAAGCAGTTAGTTTAGCCCACTGGCACACAGTCAGATTACTAAGGTAATTCCTTGTTTCTTAAGAAAATAATTCAGTTGATGTGGCAGGAGTTTTAGGGTTTAGGGAAATTTTTTTTAATTTCTTTTTTTTTTTTTTTTCATAAAAGGCTTTACCAGCACATACTAACAAAAGTTAATATCTAGAGCTGCTGCTGTTGAACAGGAGAGCTGCAGAATGGAAGTTGTACACATGAAGCATGAGTGTCACTTGGAGGTGCTATAAGGGTTGACAGAACTAAGATAAAAAGAATAATAATTAAGATAATGAGAGCTTTAATTCTGTTAAATGATTAAAATAGCATGAATAAAAGGCATTCATAAGGGATTTTCTAGCCTAGTTGTACTTGTGGGCAAGGCTATGAATGTAGGATTTCCAAAGCATGCCTCCTTCACTTAAAGGGTCACTGAGGAACACACCAACTTACAGGTGAAGGGGACTAAAATTTTACAGACAAATTGCAACAATTAACAAGAAGCATATTGTTACTGTGTTTCAAGCCCTGTTTGTATATCAGAATTATCCACAATTTAACTTTCTTTTTAGACATTACGTTGATTTCAGTTTGCCACTGGTTTTCTTACCAGTCTAGTTCTTCCGAAGAAATCCTTCAGGAAGTCTTATTCTGTATATTAAGTACATGTTAGTAGTGGAGTCTGTGGGAATTAAAATTATTTTGACCTTCTCCTGGTGATATCTTTTTTCCCTCAAAAAACCTACAACACATGTATGTAGTAAGGCCAGAACATGGTGAGACTAAGATTCTTTTTTCCACTGGTGTTTAATATTAATTTTTGTCAGATATAAAATAAAAAATTAATTTCTAGAAAACACTGAAATTCTAAGCTTTATAACATTTTTTTTTTGGAAAGGTAGCTTGCATTTTGTTTACTTAACCTGACTTAGAAGGGTTTTGAATGATGTCCATGTGCTAAAGAATTACATAACGCTCTCTTCATGGTTTTTACCTGGATATCTGTTTGGAATGTTGTGGCTTTTTTTTCTTCTCAATACTGTTGAGCAGAAAATTTAGCAATACTGACCTAAGCCAAAATCGTGAAAATTGAAGAGAAACACTTACCAAAAGATCATGCATGTGTCAGGTGGTTGAACTGGTTTCCAGTTCATGGACTACATAAACTTTTTAGGGAGTGAGGAGGAAAATACACCCTGGCTCTTACAAGAGTTTGCACATAGATGAGAACTCCTGATGCCCAGCAGGAAAAGCTGCAGGAGCAGGTGACCCTGGGTTTGGGCTGTGTAGTGTGAGGTACATAGCAGTGGTGGAGGGCTGGGAAGCAGAAGCTGACACTGGGAGTGGATCCTGGCTGAGGAATGCAGCCAGTGGAAAGTGTGAAGATTCTCTTGCAAAGAGAAGAGGGATCACAGTCCTGGTTTGGTATTTGTTCTGTGTGCATGTCTTGGAAACCTGGGAGCTGCTGATTTTCCTTCTACTGTTCCTATAGTCAGTGTGGTCTTTAAGGAAACTTAAGTTTGGAAACTCCCAGTCTAAATGATTGCTTCAGGTGGGACTATGGCCAATTGTATTTTAAGGCTTTGAACACTGACCATCTCATGTTTTTACCTTTTGCAGATGGGCAGTTTCCTCTGTTATGACACGGCAGAACCAGATTCCAACAGAAGATGGTTCCAGAGTTACACTGGCTCTAATACCTTTATGGGACATGTGTAATCACACTAATGGACTGGTAAGGATTTCTTCAGTGTTGCTGAAAGACTTTAAAGCTTCAGTCTTTCAACAGCTCTACAACAGTTTAGTAACACTTTCTGTTACGTTTTTTAACACATGTATGTTATCTTCCCAAGAAACCCTAAAAAAACTAATATCTGAAAGAAAGGTTTGTCAGTTTCTCAAATATCTTATGATAGCTTTTCAGGGAAAGCTTTCTTCATCCAGAGAAAACTTTACAAGTGATTTGATACTTGTGTAAAGTTATGTCTTATGTACATAGAGTCTACTTTTTGAAGTTTTCATTTACAATGAAATGTTTTGTTCAGACAAGTCTGAATAGTGTCCTGACATGGAGCTTTGTTTCTGGTGGGCTGAGAAAGATGCACAGTACTGGACAGAATTGTTCTGAGAACAGAGAGCAGGCACTGATGGATGTTGCCTCTTGTAGCTACCACTAGGGAAAGTGGTTAGAGATTTGCAACTAAGAAATACTGCCTGCTCTCCTAACCATGCCCAAAGAGCCTTGTTATAGAGACAGCAACAACAAGAACAAAGCCTAGTTCAACAAAAACAGTACATCTGTTACTACATCAAAGAAACAAAATGCAAAAATACTACTTTAGGGCATATTAAACATTTAAAAGGTGACATATGTATATAGAAAGTCAGACCTGCTGACATTTTGGCTTACGTGCGCTAGTTCAGGGGATGATTCCTGATTTCATTAACAGACTAGTTAATGCTGAGGTGAGGAAATGGAGACCCAGAGAGGCTGGTTTATCAATGTTATTCAGTCATGCTCATGTACACTTCAAAAGTCATACCCCCTACTTGTGTTTCCAGTAGATGTTATTTATTGTAAGACTGGATATAACCATCCTATTCAAGTGATCTGGTTCTTTTGTGGGAGGGTTGACCTGAATGTTAGGACAGCAGTATGTGTTAGTGCTGTTTGTATAAAAAAAAGTCTGTTTTAAATGAACAAACTGTAAAGCAAGTTGTTTTTCACTTGACATTTAGCTAATTTAGTGTTACTATGACTGTATCAATTACAGCATGGTAGGCTAGGCTACAAAGTTGCAAGTGTTTGGCGTTTGTTATTTATTTATTTTTCCTTATTGCAAGGTGATTACATGTTGTTCTTTAACAGTGGTTCTTGCCTTTGCCTATTTGTTATGCAATCTCACAGCTTTGATTTAGCAATAAAGTTCATATGAGAGTCTTCAGTATAAAGAAACTGCTTAAAATTCAGAAATGTGTATTTTTGTAATATAAGTCGTAGCTGCAAGCGTCAGTACTTCCTGTACCCTTTTCCTGCTGGGCATCTCTTTCAGATGCTTTTGCAGAGACTTGTCTGTATTCATTAGACAACTCTTAATGAATGCCTTCAAAGTTGGGATTAGAGTAAAGAGGAAGAGAATCAAGGTTCTGTGAGGGAAAATTTAAGTAGCATATATTAAAAGAGCAGCTATTTATGTTGTTTTACTCATTCAAACTTCTATTTAAATTGATAAAGTAATTTTTATTTTTATTATGCTGTTTAACAGTAGGTTTGATATGGAGCCAGCCTCTGGAGCCAAACCTTCTAATGCAGTAGTATATCAGGATTTGAAACATTTTTTTATGCTGAAGTATATCCTAAAGGGAAAAGGGGGTTGTGCTGAACTTAAATATTTTGTATATATGTAAAGATTTGAGTAATTTATTTCATATTTCTACAGTAAATAATTTAAATAGATATAAATTCAGGAAGGATAGAAAGCTGTAGTATTGGTAATGGGCTAAGAAAAGCTACTAAAGCTATTTCTGTTGGGTGCTAGTTGTCTTATATAATTAGAAATGGGGGGGTGACTGCTAAGATAACTGTAAGCTGCCTGTATTGTAGTTTATATTATTGTGAGGTGAGGGTGGGCTCTGCTCTCATCATAACACAATCCCTTTAAAATACATGAAGGGAACTGTTGTTCATTGCAGGAAAAGTAAGAAACAAAAGATGACATTGAATGCACCCCTGTGTAGTTTATTCCAAACGTAGTGCTGAAATACCTCCCAAGTCAATCAGCTACCATATATATCTATCTATATCTATATCTAATCTATATCTATATCTATCTATATATATATCTCCTTGTTCTTGCTTTATTTCACAGGGCTCCCTTCCATGAACTAGAGAATAAAATGCTCTTTGGATTTGAACTGGAGCTAGGTCCATCCAGCTTTTTCTTGCTTCCTTGTTCTTGCTTTATTCCACAGGGCCCCCTTCCATGAACTAGAGAATAAAATGCTCTTTGGATTTGAACTGGAGCTAGGTCCATCCAGCTTTTTCTTGCTTCTGACACTATTAATTAGATCAACCTGCCTCTAAGAACTATTTCAAAATGGTTGTCTTCATGCATTTCTCATTGTTATTCTTTAGTGGGATTGTATTTTGACAGTCAGAGGTTGATTACCAGTTCTGACAGAGCTTTGAATAAGCTACATTCTGCCTGTTGGGCTGGGTCCATCCTTAATCACTGACCAAGCAGACTATTGCACGCTTTATACACAACTTGAAATTCATGTATCAGTCTGCTTCAGAAATAAAACTGAAGGGATGCAATTTGTCAGCTATCATGTGGGAAGAGAAGTAAACACCCTGTTAATTCTCTTACGTGACTGCTATTTAAAGAAAGAGGAAATAGGAGTCTAGCACTCCATTATGCTTTATAAAAAAGTCTTTCAGAAGTGCTGCTGGGTTTTGTGTGTTGTTTTGTTGGTTTTTTTTTTTAAACCAGAACTAAAAATTTAAAAGAAAGATCAGTACTCCATTGAGGCATGCTTAAACTGACAGAATCCTCCTCTTAAAATAATGGAATTTCCCCAGTCTGTGAAAGCCTCCTGTTCCACTGGCATTTCAAAGGATTGGAGTGGACTTTTCACATTCAGAACTATTTTACTGAGTTTACACACTAAGAAAATTTCCAGGACAGGTCAAGAGTTTCTTTTTTTGGATGAAAAGTACAATTTTTGAGAAGATGACTGTATTTGAACTAGGAAGGTAGATTTGTCATCCTCTAGCATTTGTAACCTGCAATACAGGGTAGGATAACTTTCTAAACCGAAAATCTTAATTAAAATTGTGCGGTCCAAATTAGAGAATGCACAGGAATTTCTGTGTTCAAGAACTGCAGCCTGTGTTTCTCAGTGGGCTGCATTGCATGAGTCTCATGTTCTTTACTGGTCTCCACAAACCCATTGAACAGACCTGCAGTGAGGCATCTGCACAGGGAGTTTCTGCAAGCGTCTGCAGGGCCGGGCTGCCCGTGCTTGGGGCTGACATTTTGGATTTGCTCCATTTGAAAGCACTGTTTTGGCTGACAAATGCACATTTAATGATGCAAGCAGTGCAAAACTATTAATGTGTAAGCCATCAACTAAGCTTTTGAAATAATCTGAGGAGTTCTGTCTTTGGACAAGCTGCATCCATGATGGGAATCGGGGTATACTGCAACTCACGTCAGCCAGCTTACAAAGAAGTGTTTTCATTTTCAAAGACTGAGAGAGAATTGTTGGCTTCTTCTAGGTTTTTCCCCAGGCCGAGAGCATATTTTTCCATAAGTTACCTCTGTCAGTACTGAACTCAGACTAGCTACCATAAAAGTTGCTTTTCTGATTTTTCAGCAGCTTATGTTCCATACTGTGGCTGCATCTCTGGTCATACTATTCAAGCATATGCTGTTTGTCACTTAATAAAAAATATTCCATTTTTAGGATAGTTTTGCTTGTTAGCGTGACCCCTTTACAGTTTAGTAATTATTTTTGGGGAAGTACAAGTTTGTCAAGAGAGTTTATCCTCTTCCATTGCTAGCTACCATCTCAAAAATCCTTTTAGCATTTTAAGAGTATTACTTAACTTTTAGATAAAGGGATTATTTTCAAGTAAATTATAATTCTCTGAAGATTGTATCCCCTAAAGATCCACAGTTATCTAATCCTTTTTCATTGAGAGATCAAAAATGTGTTGGCAGTTGAAGGATAAAGCACAGCATATAGAGCTGTCAGTGCCTTGCTCCCTTGGGCCTCATGGGAGTGACTGAAATCTGCAGAACTTTATAACAAGCTGCTGGCTTTAGCATGGTACTTTGTGCTCTGTGGAGGGTACCTTCCTCAGAGCCTTCTGTTCACTTCAGGTAGGTTATTTCCTCCTTGATTTCTTTAATGCTGAGACTTTTTAAAAAAAGAGATTGCTCAGGAATCATAAAGCAATCCCTATCAGCTATATTCTATTGTGCTGAGAAAGAAATGTGTGCAATTCCTATTGTTCATATTTATTTCCAATAGGAAAATTTGTCAGTGATGGGAGAGAGAAATATAAAATGCTAAAGGTCCTTTTGTCACTCTTTTCCTGGATAGATCACTACAGGCTACAATTTGGAAGATGACCGGTGTGAATGTGTAGCACTTCAAGATTTCAAGGCTGGAGAACAGGTAGTGTGAAGAGTTGTCTTCATTATTGTTGTTCCATTAAGTTCTATGAGCCCTTGGTGACTCCCTAAGAAATTTCAATAATGTAGTGGTGTGGATTAAACCCTGCTGTATTTGAATTTTATTATGCTGGGCTAATTCTGAGTGAAAATGCTACCAAATTAAATACATATACATTTTTCAGAATATTTCTATTACTTGGTAGATCTTGACTGTAGGAGAGTTTTATTCCTCGTATTTTATAGAACTAGTTGAAATATTTAATCATTGGTGAGTGAACATACACAGCCACCAAGTTTGGTATTCTGGAAGAGCCTAGTAAAAGGCCGTATCCAGAGGACCAAAGAGAAATATTTTTTAGATTTGTCTGCACTAATGGAGAGTCTTTTTTAACAATGGTGTTTGTTGGCTTATGTTTCTTGTTAGTCTTCATTTTATTTAAAGGAGGTGAAATGCAATACAGTTGCCAGTCATTTTAACCCATGCTGTTGCCATTGCAATGCTTAGTGGAAATGGAGAAAGGACCTAAAAACATACTCCATCCCTTTCACACAGGCATGCATGCATTTACTCTTCATCCTGAGACAGCAGGAGAGTCTTTCAAAGATGCATGGAACAGTTCAGAATCCAGTATTTTGATCAGAACTGCTCAAAACCAAAACTGAGTGTCCAAACCAGTGATGCACTGAAGACAGTGGTTCTAGGAGTGCAGGAAGCTCCTGTGCTGTGTCAGCAGCCAGCCTAAATCCTCAAGTGGAGCAGCATTCCTTTTCTGACTACTGCCTGTGCAGTCAGCATGGCCAGACAAAGCCTTTGTCTATGAAATATCCTGAAATGTTTTGTAACTCAGCCTCTGAGTTATTACTTTTACTCTGTTATTTTGCCAGACTTACAATTGATAATATTTTGATTTTAATTTTTCTTTTGTATTGTTATATTTTTTAACAAAGAAGTATCTGGCATTTTTTCTTTATTGAATACATCTTTCCAAAAGTGTATTTATCCTCATTGCTATGCTGAGGTTTACAGTGATTGTATATTTTTGCTCTCAGAATTTGTTATGGTAGTCAAATATTTTCTGTTTTTTCCAGTTGTGGTGTGATGAGTTAAAAGGGGTCCACAGTTTTTCCAGAAGTGATCCAATTTATAATTTTCCACAGCTGGCAATAGATGTGTTATATAGCTGTTCTGGCTGCTCTCTCCATTTCAATTATAGAGGGTTCCTATATTTCAGTTTTATTTTAGTAGTTTCACTTTGTCTGCTATTTATCAGAATTTCTGTGCAAACTTTAACTGTTAGTGACATCTTTAAAGCACTGTAATTATATAATGCTTCAGTCCTTTAATATACCATGCAGATGTCATTTCTTACAGTTTCAGCAGGAAGAGTCTATGATCCATGCTTTTACTACTAAAAAATGTTAGGCAGCCAGGTCCACAGAGTCTGTCAAACACTGCCCTGAAATAAAGCAATTCTCACTCTGTTTAATTGGATTTTTTGTAAAACAGTCTTGGGCTGTAAGAGCATGCTGTGTAATCTGTACATGATATGTGACTTCCAGTTTAATATGAGATGTATCACAGTAGTTTTAAAACTTGAGAGGGTGAGCAACTCTCTCCTTACCCACTGCCTTAGTACATACACCTAGTCAGGTCACGTGTTCATCATATGAGTGTCACAGTATAAAGTTCAGTACAATTCTATATCATACTTAAGCATTTAATGCTTAGGATAAACAGCTCTTATACAAAATTGAAAACAGAGAAAGTAAATGGCATCATTGCTGTTACTGAGCCCTTTAGAGAGCACTGTGCCTTTCTCTGTCAGCTAGAGAGGAATGGAAGCTTGCAGGCATCCAGAGCACTGCTGTACCCTGAGGTTCTGAAGGGAATTCTGTAACTGCTGGAAGTTTTTTTTTCTGATTGACAATTTTGTTATCAAACACAAATGGGAAAATATCCTCTTGATGTGGGAGAATACAATTGCTACTCTGACCTCCAGTTCCATGAATTTCATACTGCCTAGCCTTGAGTTAAATACATTCTGCAGGTTATATTTAGCAACTTCTTTTTAAATGTGAATTAAAGTAACTATGTGCTTTATAGAAAAGAGTTCAGAGTAAAACAAAAATAAATACTGGCTGAACACAGCTCAGATCTCTCTGTATGATGTACTGTGGTATATCCATATCTTAAGGTAACATTTAAATGAAAGCAGAGTTGATCTATCAGCAGTACAGTTTTGAGTGGACATTTGGTTGGGGAAAATGACTCCAGAAACACCATTTCTTTTAATGGGCTCTCCTTGTCTCCTTGATTTTTTTAGCCTTTAATAAGCCTTTGAAAATTTATTTCTGCATGCTGGTTCTTTGTGTCAGTGTGAGAAACCAGAACATTTTTCTTTTCAAGTATAGAATAAGAATTTCTTCTTGGCTTTCAAAGTCTCTGTTCTATGGATATGTTTACAGCTACCTCTAAAGTGTAATTGCCACATTGTATACAGCATTTGAGTCAATACAAAGCATGTTTCTTCATATAACCAAATATACCTTGTACTCAGAATAGTAACTTTCTAGAAAATAACTTTTAAATTATGTCAATTTTGTGAGCTGATCTTAAGCTTTTTTTCCCATCCCTTCACTTCTCTTTTCATCCTTCTAGATTTACATTTTTTATGGCACTCGGTCAAACGCTGAATTTGTGATCCACAGTGGTTTTTTCTTTGATAATAATTCACATGACAGAGTGAAAATAAAGCTTGGCGTGAGTAAAAGTGACAGGCTGTATGCTATGAAGGCAGAGGTCTTAGCTCGTGCTGGTATCCCAACGTAAGTAAAACACAATGCCATGGGTTTTTAAAAACATTTCCAAAATATACAGTGTCCAGTAGAGCATATATGAAGCTCTTTTGTGATAATTTCCTTAGGTGTAATATTTCTCATGTTTGTATGGCAAATTAAAGTTATTGTAATAATATTTACAGAAGTTCTCTGAGCTATATTATCATCTAATTTGAACCATATATAAGGAAAAAAGCCTTTGCTTTAATAACCATTTGAACAAAACCAGAGCAAGGATTAATTTGAAACAATCTGTGGTTTTACTTTCTTTCCTATCCCTTGCAGACATACTACAATGCTCAGTATGTGAATCACAGCATTTTCCTTTAGTCATTTCAGTCCAGAGGGTACTATTAGGAGCAGCAGACATGAAACATTGCATTTTCATGAATTTATTATGAAAGCTGTATAAAATAATTTTAAGTGTAAAATAGTAGAGATAATCATTCTTTTCAGATACAAGTTAGGGAAGCTTTTCCGTTTGAGCTAATATTATCTAATTTTAAGTTACTTTTGTAGCAGTACATTTATTGTATACTTTATGGTCTTTTATGTTAAAATAAGTTAAAAGATATAACAATTGGACTTGTATTTACTGTTGTTGTTTGATTGGTTTTTTTTTATTAGTTCAAGTGTTTTTGCCTTGCACTCCACTGAGCCTGCAATCTCTGCCCAGCTTTTGGCTTTCCTTCGAGTGTTTTGTATGAGTGAAGGTAGGATATTTCACAAAGATAACCTAACTTATGCTTGTCTTGTTGTGGGCATTTTTGATTGGGTTTTTTGTTAGTGTAGGAATGGGATAGTAATTTAAATAAAACATTAAGATAAATGATCAGAAAAGTTGAGTTTAGGTTAAAAAAGAATCTATAAGCTACTGAGAACCCCAATCTTTGGCCATGTCATCTGAGGGAATATTTCAGTAACTCTGAAAGCATGAGATGATACAATTTTTTATTTCTTTTCATCTCCCAGACTCTTGTGAATGAATGGAGTTTGATCAAACTCTTGGAGTTTGATCTCTAGTTCTTAGGTTTCAAAATAGTTTGCAGAACAAGATTGTGCAAGACCTAGGGGTTTACATGCTTAAAATCACAGCATTTTAGTCATCACCACTGGAATAATTTACGCATGGAATTGGAATATTCTGTACTGTAGAGGAAATACGGAAGAGACATTTCAAAGTTGAGTATTTTCAATATTTTAGTAATTTGTGATTAAATATTCGATATTTTGGTACTTGGTAATCAAAAACAAATTTCTGTATTTGCAGACTGTCTTTCTAGTGTTTCTGTTCTGTTACTTTTATTTGTGGGGCAAAATATGTGTACATTTCGTAAATATTCACCTTTTTGTGCATGTGAAACTTCTCATTCCATGCTCATAATAGCTTTTTGTTGGTTAGGTGCAGTTTTGAAGGTTATGGATGTGACAGTTTGTCATGGCAGTGAGAGAACTCCCTTGCAATTAGGAATACGATGCAGATGATGTGGATTTTTTTGTGCCAGCAGGAATACTGAAGTAGTTGAGTTTTTGCATGTAGTCTATTTTCTTTCTTTAATAAAAACAATGTAACTTAGTATCATGCCTTCACTTCCTCCTGTCATCCATCTTTTAGAACTTACTAAGAAATTAGAATCTACTGGAACAGTTCAGTTGGAAGGGACCTACAATATCCATCTCTTCCAATTGCCTGATACTTCTGGGAAGTAAATTCAAAGGAAGAAAATTTTAGGATGCTGATGAGGGAGTGAATTTTGGCTTGGAGAGGAAAATGTAGCTAGTGAATGCTTTAATTGTATTTCTCTGGTATATGATTGTGCTCACTTTATATGTCTTAAATACTGTTTAAGAAAACTGTTTACTGAGAAACTACATCCAGGCTCTTGGTGAAGTTTGTCATAACTGCTTTGCAGTAATCAAATTTATTAATTAAAACTTAAATGAAATATATGTAATGTCTAGGGGCTGATTAAATGTTTTCTGCTCTTGAGTTTTGATGGATGTCTTTTTTGACCACCTGTAGGAAGTTTCTGCTAATGAAAAAGATCATCAAAACAATAGGAAAAAGAATTCCATTGCTATTTGCACACTGTTTCATCTGTTCCTTTTATTCTCAAAAAGTTCATTGCACTTGTTACAAATTTACTCCCTTTCATTTATGAATGATTTTACAAAACATTCTGTTTTACTGACACAGATTTACACTGTGTATGTGAGGCTGTGATATCTAAAGTATCTTTATTTCCAGGTGGAGAGAAGTCCCATTTTCTGCTGACCTGAAGACTTTCAGTTGTCTCTTTGAGGCAAATCCTAGAAAAAAAACAGCATATCTGATAATTCTAATTTGAGGAGAGGGTTATTTTTTGCTAGCTGCTCAAAGATATACAATTGAAAATAAATCTTTCTGCAGTTTGTCAACTGACAAAGTGAATGATGAGATTGTTTTTTAACAGATTGGTTTTATACTTATTGCAGAAGAGCTGAAGGAGCACTTGATAGGTGAGCATGCGATTGGCAAAATCTTCACTCTGGGGAACTCTGATTTTCCTGTTAGCTGGGACAATGAAGTTAAACTTTGGACATTCCTGGAAGCCAGAGCATCCCTTCTTTTGAAAACCTATAAAACAACTGTGGAGGTAAAATTATCATTATGTATAATTTAAAAGTCTGAGTTCTTCTGTGCGTTGTGATTATAGGAAAAGATATTTTGTCCTCCATTTTGTCTTTGCAAACTTCAACCTGAATGTTAGTACATAATTCATTCTGTACTTTTTAAGTGCAGAAATAGTTTTGCATTATCTAAGTAAAATCAAATAAGATTGCAAAAAAGGAAATTTTGTTAATGTAATTTTGTTAATGTATTTTCCTTTGATTTTCCAACTAGAGACTACCTGTTTTTTTCTCTGCAAATAAGATGGGGAATCAGTTTCAACTTGTTGTCTTTAGTTGCATTCTCCAGACTGCAAAGAAATGTGCTCCTATTGCAAATGTATAAGTGAACCTACATGTTGCACATATTTCTGAAGTAACCTGACTTTGCTTGTCATGCAGACTGATTTATGTGCAGAAATCTTGGGCTTTTTATGATTTCATGACAAATTTCACTGGGGCTCCTTGCAGACCCCCCTCATGTCAGTTTGGCTCCACCCGAGAGCCTGGTGTCCCTTCCTGCTCAGAGAAAGAGATGAGGTGAGGAGCTGTTTCATTGTGTTAGGTGTTAGTAGCAGACTTGCTCTTTCTTTTCTAACAGGTCGACAAGTCCTTCCTGGAGACTCATGAGCTCACTCCCCACGCAGTAATGGCCATCAAACTGCGCTTAGGTGAAAAAGAGATCCTGGAGAAGGCAGTGAAGAGCGCAGCTGCCAGCAGAGAGTATTACAGCAAACAAATGGCAGACGGAGCTCCGCTTCCGAAGTACGACAAGGGCCACATTGCCTTGTTGGAGAACTCTGTGGCAGACTCTAGACTCCCTATTGTCTTGAGAAACCTAGAAGATGTGGAAGAGCAAGGGGACTTAAAGATTGATGAAGCCATTGATGCTGAAGTCACAGAGAATGGGTTTGTAAATGGTGAAAACTCTTTATTTAATGGGACCAAATCAGAAAGTGAAAATCTTAGTAAAGAGAAAAGCAACAGAGGGACTGAAGATGCCAAAGAATCTTCTTCAGAAAGTACTGATGAGGTTAAAGAATAGTCCTAAAATTTTACTTTCTTGTGAAATTAAACTAGCTGAAGTTTATCAACAGTGCATTTATGTTGGTGTGTTTCTTTGTTAACATTTCTCTTTCTGCAGAGAAAAATGGTTTTGCTGCTTTATAAAAAAAATGAATTTTTAAGTTATTTAAAAGATTTAGCATCCCTTTTCAATTAAGATTGCCATCTTGCTTTCAGGCAAAAACTGGGGAAAGAGGTGCCTTTGGAAGATTTTGCAGCCCTTTGTTGAACCAAATGTATTTTCTTCCTGGGGAAGAATTAAGCTCTTCTATCTGCTGTGCGTTTGTTGTTCTGTCACTCTGACTACCGAAATTAAAAGCTTGCTCTGCCTCCTGCCAAGAAAAGCAGAAGGCAGGACTGACTCGGTATTCAGCATGAAGGTAGGGGAGCAGTACAGCAGAAAACTGAATGAAAGGATCAGAAACTTGGGAGACTGGAGGAAAACCTGTTTAAAATCAGGTGTGCCAGTCCAGAAAAAGGTAAGGTGGCAACCTTATGATTGGTAGTTTTAAATGTCAATGAGAATCCAAATTGTATACACTTAAAGTGATCTCTGAAGATTTCAGTTTACTTTGTCTTTTGTTTACTGTATAAAATATCTTTCTTCTTCAGTCGGAGTTAGGCTGCTACAGTACAACATTCATGAACTTTTAAAGGCTGACTACTTTTTATTTCCAGGCAGTAGTTTTTATTTACAGTGTTGGCAGAGCTACTGGAGATTTTGCAAGCAAATAGGCCAAGCCACAGCTTCAAACTGATCAAAGTGAGGTCACTTCCCAGCTTCTTCAGGTTTTCACAATGAGCTAGAGATTTTCAAAGCTACACTTTTGACTAAACCATTATTAAAAGGAAAATATTAATAATGTTCTTGTCTGCTACTCCTTCATTTCTGTGTTGTTGAATATAACATTGAATTCACGTGGTTACCTGATCTTACTCAGCTTTGTCTTTTGGTTAAGATATTAATTGATCCTGCTTCCTCAAAGGAAATGGCAAACAGGTTTATGTATTTTTGGCCCAAGTCCAAATCACAGCCAAGTCTGCAGTGGTTTTTGCCATTTAGATTGTGTCTTCATCTGATGTACATTTCTTGCAATACATCCACAACTTAAGCAGGGCTACCGTCACCAGCAGTTTTGGTCACTATCATAGTACATGTTTGAACTCCTAGGTGGAAACCATACAGTCCTAGCACTGTGCAGTATCAGAACAAGGGTAATTCCATGGCTTGACTTTGAAATTACCAGTGTATTAGGAGGAGAGGAGGGCAGAATATGTTTATTTTGTGGATCAGTTCAGAGGAGTATAAAGTGGTTTAAATCTGTTCTCAATATTAAGGACTTTGTCTTTTACTTTTGCATCCTTAAGTTCATGATAATGGATAGAATGGAAAGCTTGGACAATTGTTTAAAACTCAATAGAGGTTGCAAACTGCTCATCTAAGATCAGTTGCAGTAAAACGTCTTTTGGCACATTTGTAGTTTTTTTAGCTTTTGCTTCTTTCATACTGCAACCTGGAACATGTGTTTTTGCATCAATCTTTGGTGCAATACACATTTAAGTAGTGACCTTCTTTCAGGTTGTCGTAGAAGTTCTGGTGTTCAGCTAATATCAGTGTGGGGAAAATAGAAAAAATAGTTTTTTAAAAAGTATTTCACTAAGAATGGCGTGTTGCCATTGCACCTTGGATATTGCTTCATCACTAACAAGATGCTGGACCAGTATTTTTGTAACTATATGCTGCCTTTGGTAGAATGTTATGGAATTGTTGTCTTGACAATTTAAATGTCATACAAGAATCATTACATTTTGGTTTTTAATAGGACCAATACTCCACTTCTGTTTCTGCCACTTACATTGCACAACATTGTACTAGATACTAAGATGCAATTCTGAAACTAGCCTTCCCTGAAAATTATAACTGTAATTCAGAATTTAAATGCTTTGATTCAATCTGATACACTGTATTTTGTTCCAGTATTTGCTCATATCTATGGCTTAGCAAAGCCTGTGGTCACCACAGGACAGAATGTGTGGGTTTTCTTGAATAAAATATAGTTCTACCATGTCTTCACTAGTGAGTGTATTATACAAACAAAACCTCTACCTGCTGCTGACTGCTGTATCTTTTGGGGTCTGTGGGGAGAGGTGTACAGATGAAGATTAAAGGACAAATAGCTGGGGAAAAAAAAACAAAAAAAGGATTCTAGTAAAAGAAAGGGAAAGTGTTCTACTGAGTGCATGGTCAAATTCTTACTCTTCATCTGTTAGTGTTATTTAGAAAAATATGTTACACACAATAAAAATAGTGAGTAATCTAATTTTGTAATTTGCATTTTTCCTTTATGCATGTAATGGTTCCTTCAGAAGCACTAACCTAAGACTTAAGCTTTTGAAAACTGAGGTGAAAACAAAAAAAATTGGCACTGATGAGCCCTTATTACCATCTGTCATGAAAACAGACCTTTCAAAGCATTTTAAAGTTAACTTTCTTCATAATGTTTGGTTAAGAGGCTGTTCACACTAATCCCAGGCTAAATGCCAAATCTTGCTTCTGTTTAGCTATCTAAAGTATTCCTGTAAGAAAGACATCACTTGCATTTCTCGGACTGTTCTCCAAAAGCAAAACAGGGGAAAAAAAGCCTTTTGAATTTTACATGAACCTACCTACTGATGAATCATTTCCCTAACAACCTGTAACTAGTTTGGGTCCGTGCCATGAGGTGATGTCCATATTTCCCTCTTGATAAAGTCAAATACACAAAATTGAGCAACAACTGCCAGCCTGAAAAACGTTTTTAAAGTGTAAATGCAACTGTAGCTTAAGTGCTGTCATGAGTGAAGGAGAAATGAGAGCCTTCTGGCTGGGGAGGTGGGATGGGTTTTGTTCTTGGCTAGAATAAATATTCTTTGCCTCAGACATTATTATAAGGTGGTATGTACAGAAAATCTGTGCAACCCAACAGTAGCTGCCTTCTTGAGGCTGATTTGCCTTCAGGGAGGAATGATCATCATGGAGTCATGAAACTCGCATGATTCAAAGATATTCTGGAAGATTTAATGTACAAAATCTCCTCTAGTTCACGTGTTTAAAACCAGTATGTAGTATCTACTGCTGCTTCTCTCTCCCTCATTTTATAGAAAGGCATGTGAAGTAATTATGAAACATCATTTGAAGTATTTCAACCAGACAAAAGAAAAGTGCTCCCAAAATCTTATTTTCTAATTTTATGGACTGAAACTCAATCCAGGTATTTCTTATACTCTGTTCCAAACAGGAGTTTTCAGTAAAAACATTGCCCAAATTTATCTGATGAAGCAATACCCATCCCTTTTCCTCTAGAAGATTTTTAACTGATCCTTGTTGAAGTCAGATATGACCACATGATTTTCACGTAATTACCATCTATATTTAATAGTTTCCATTGAGTTTCCTTCTTTGCATGCACTGCATGCTGTGCGAAGTACAGCACATAAATTGGTGACTCACGGTTGGAAGAGCTTTCTTAGCATTTCGCGGGTTCTACATCTATTTCCTAACAAATGCCACAAGTTTGGAAACCATGTGGAGGATTTTTCAGTTAAAATTAAAAAAAAAAGACCCTCTCAGTCCATAATTAAGAAAAAAGCAAACCACAAATGGTCCTGATTTCTGGACCTGGTGGAATTTTTAATCATGGAAGATTAAGCTAGGTAGGGGAGGAAACTGAGGTGATGTCCTTTCCTACATGGAAAAGAGAGCTGGACAAGTGAACAACAGCTAGTTTGTCCAGCTAGCAGTTTGTCCCCTGCCAGGGAGGCAGGCATTGCTGTTCTGAAGAATAGGAAGTTCAGGAATTATTTCACTGAGTGTTCAAAATCATCTCCAATTAGTTCTGTAATTACTGTGAAATTTCACAATTGGGTGAGGGCTTCACTGTGGATCACAAACAGTTGTGTTGAACTGGCAGTGAACAGCAGATGGAAGTGGCTGCTGCCTTTTCAGTGCAGTGCTGGGGTAACCTCAGGGAGTCTGGGCTGGATTTACTGTTGTCCATTGACTGCTCCTTTGCCATTGTGGGGCAACTGCTCAGTACTGGGGGTTAAGGAAAGGCCTTGCAAATCCAGCATGGAAGGACTGGGCAAAGCCACAGAGAGCAGTGTGGAAACAGAAGACAGTGTATTCAGGTCAGTCACCTGAAACAATATGTCTAGAATTAGGGACCTGCATCCACGTGATTTTTTTGTGTATAGCACTATTTTGTTATTTAAAGTTGATCAAGCACAGAAGAAGCTTCTGAACCTGAGTCTTCTGTCTTCCCAGTCTGGAGAAACCAGACCATCATTTTTCAATTAAATCCAGTTCAGACATGGCAAAATAGTTGGTGCTGACCACCACATCTTGTGGTGCATCTTTGAGCACTTTGATGTGATGAGTTGGAGTGAAACAGATCTGTATCCCTTTGAGACTTGACTTTGCTTCTTCAGAAAGGTGCTTAAAATCTGCGTGAGTATAGGGGATAGAATCTTGCACATGACTAATATTGGTCTCACAACTGAGTCACCATTACTTAAGCACAGATTCAAACACCATCAGAACTAGGTAACTGAACTTAAACAGTGGCATTTTATTTAAGTTTACTCTTTTTAAGAAATGGGCTAACTTGCCGGTCCTGAACACACAAATCAATTGTCCTTTGAATAGGATTAACAGGGGCAAAAAAGCAAATTTCCCTGTAACACCCCATGCATGGCGAGCACCAAGAGTAGCTTCATTCCAGCTTGCAGCCTTGTTTCACTTACATGTTTCTGACCAGGTACCCTTTGTGTGCTTTGTGTTCAGCTGGGGCAGCCTGCCTGTTCCCTAGATGCATTTCTATCTGTGGAGAAGTGTGGGCTGTCCTCTTGGCCAATTCATCAGTGTTTGACATGGTGCTGTGGAAGTCAGTAGATTTCACATTGTGCTGCTATCTTGGACCCATGCAAATGGAGTATTCATTTCTTTCTCTTAGCTTTCTTTTTTGCAAATGCTCTTTGATTTAAATATGGTGCGGTTTGTTGTCGTATTCACAGAAGTTGCCTGTTCCTCCTATGTAAGGCTGAAATTTGGAAACTGTGTAGGTGTCCTGCATCCAGCAAATGCTTTATGGTATGGGTTTAAGGGAAATTCCATTCCACACTGGTTCACCGCTTTCAGTAATGTTAATACCTTAGCCAAGGCTCCTAATTTCAGCACTACTAAGTGGGCTTGTACCACAGATTTGTGGTCCAAAGGTATGAATAAAGTGCTTTAAAACTGAATCTCCATGCTGAAACGGGCATGCACAAACAGCCTCCTATGAACTGCAAAGGAATTTTTAGATTGCCTTGAATATCTATAAATCCCACTGCCTTGCAGCAATTAATTCAAGTGATTGGATGCTAGGAATGGTTTATTATAATTGCACACAGGTAGTAATTTATTAGGGTGGCTGTTTCTTTTGGCATATGTCAAGAAGGTCAGAGTTTAGGCTTTTTTGGACATTAACCTAGTCTTCTGTAACTCTGAAGTTCCACTTTTTGGTCATTAATTTTGTACATGCTGAGATTGTGACAATTAACCCACTTAATAAAGGTCAAGTTTCAATTTTTTCCAATTTCTGGAACACTTAACTTTATTCCTTCTTGAAAATGGGCAGATACAGAATGATAAATAGTTATTAAATGAGAATGAAAATGTAGTTCTGCTGTCAAGATACTATTGAATGGTTAGTAACAAAAGGACCAGAACTGCCATGGATTTGAAATAAAAGGAGTAGCACAGATCAAACTACAGGTAAATGAAATAGAAAAGTGTACATCACAGTGAGCTGTTTAAAGTAATTTCTACATACATCCCTGGTAAATTACCTAAGCTTCTAAATTATACAAATCCATAATTTGTCCCTTTAATTTACACATGTGATTTTTCCCACAGATGTAAAGCAGCATCAAACCACAGCTAAAAGGCATAAACAAGCAAAGTGAGTAAGGAAGTGCTGGTGGTGTTTTCAGATGACCAAAACCTAGTTATACCGGATTCCTTAGTAATACCTGGATTTAAGGAGCCACAAGATTAGGTAAAAACAAACCCTTGGTTCTGTCTAGTGGCATCAATTCCTAAAGGGTACATTGGCATGTTGTGTCTCTTAAGCTATCACTTAAAAATTACTTCTGAAAAGTGTGCATCAAAAAGCATATTTATTAATTTTAAATTGTATCATCCATTAAAGAAATGTCTGCAGACAAGTCAGAAGTAGTCATTTGCTGTGTTAATAAAATCATTGTACCTTTAGTAGTTTGTCAGCACTGAGTGATGTTTGAAAACCTGTTTTTCACATTAATTTCTTAAGCTTTTAGATATTGACTAAGACAGTGAGTCCTCCTGGAATATTACAGCAGCAGTTTATCGGTCAATGCTAAACACTTCAATGCAAGAATGACACACAAATCTTTCAAATTATAAGAAGCTGTGGAATGAAAATAATAGTGTTTCCTGTATAATTTTTTTCATTAAGTAGTGCAAGTACTACTACCCAAACCTATGAAATGGTGGTATCATTTTCACAAATTCTCAGTCCTGTGCTCCTGAACAGGCTCACTTCAAGTACAGGGATACAAACTGTCCAGCACTATTAATGAGTGCACCAATGTAACTGCACAGCATTCATATTCGAACGTCATTGCTCAGGATTAGAGGAAATTATTTCCCCCTGGAAAAAGAGTGTGGCTTTTGATTTTAAAATGCAACAGTTTGGCATGATGTGGCTTATTTTTCACAGGAGAGGTCTAGCTGCTTCCTCAAAAACTCTTGGCTTGTCCCCAGAGGTTTTTTACACATGCACACACACTCTCGAGGTACTCCCTGCCCCTTCTCCCTTTGAGAGGTGTTATTAACCTGTGCTAATGCTGTCTAAACGCTCACTAGCTGGTAGCAATACTTGTGGGACAGATGATTTAGAGCCACTTGATTCAAAACATTCTCAGCTAAAGCTAAGTAATCATTTCAAGTGATCAAATATCCTCCGCTGTGAGAAACAAATACACAGCACAATGATAGTTATCGAGCTTACTCTCAGCAAAGCATATTAATCTTTTCTTCAGATTTTACTTTTGGGAGTAGTGATATCCTCTGACAGGACAATTCAGTTATCTTCAGCTGAGTTTTCAGAAGCAGTAGCATTTTTCCTCAGCAAAATTAGGTTCAACAGGTAGAATTTCAGCCTAAAATGATGTGCAGTCTTGAGGTGGACTTCTCCTGCTTTGCAGCAGGAGAAATTAGCTAGTATTTTCTTTCTCTTTATTAAGAAAGCTATTTTTGTCATCCATATTGGGCAACTGTATAAAAATAGACAAGTTTTGTATCTTGGCAGGATTAAATGAGAAGTATGTATGTCTTTTTTTCATATCCTTGAATATCAAAGCAAGACAAGCCTATTTAGGAAGTAGAATTTTATTGCTTAACATATATTTGCATCCCGCAGTGAAGACATTCACTTTCATGGCACGTTTTCTCCCAATGGTTTCTAAATGCCTTGCAGCACTCACAAAGCCGAATTTTTGCAGTATTTTTCTGAGATGAAGAAGCATTATTATGTTTTCTGACATGAAGAAGGGGCTGCAATAGGGTGGCAAAGCCTGAATCTATAGTTCTGGTCACAAGAGTGGGTTATGGTTTCTAAGTTCATCTGAAATAGTTTTGTGAACAAACTAAAGATTGTTTGTAGAAAGAAGAAAAGAGATATGCCTGGTGCTTGTTTAGAACAAATGTTTACTAAAATAAGCACTTCCTCTTTACGAACAGAAGATCATTAAGTGTTGGGATTTTTTCTCCCTAGCTATGGATTGAAGGAAGAAAGTATTGCTGTGACAGCAGTGCTAAGCCTCCCCCAAGGACAGACTGGGATCCACAGGTGTAATTTTACCTGTTCTGGTCTGGCATCTTCCCTGAGCTTGGTCAGTGGTGGCAAATAAAAATAAAGTATTAATTTGGAAAACACTGAGAAACATCCCATTTCCAAGAAAGTGCAAGAAAGAGTCAAATACAGAAGTCAAGGTGAAGTCTCTAAATAAGAGAGCCTCTAAAAACTCTTTAAGGTAATGGGTAGTTGTGATACAGATATATGAAGTAAGACAAGGTATATAGGGAAAGGCACAGCTGGTTGCTTTACTGACAAAAATGTTTTCTTAGGGGCGTGTTAGTCTAAACTGCACAAATCTGCAGCAAAGTGAGATTTAGCATATGTTCCTCATGTAAAAAACTGAAAACATTCGGTCTGTCAAAACATCCTATTTTGATGTTTCAAGGCTGATTTGTTAAAGAAAAAATAACAAAACAACAACTGGGCAGTGACATGATCTCTGCATTTTCCTACATGTTGTTCAAGCATTTCATATATTACTTATGTGTCAAGTGTTAAGAATTTGCTGGTCATCTTCAAATCTAGCAAAATTATAGAAAGCTCAGGGATTGCAGAGTCCTATTAAAATCACCAGCCAGGTAGTGCCCTGCTTTAGGGACAGACTGCTTCATTAGCTGATATGTTGCTAGCAGAAAATTCATGTGGAGACAGGCCAAAACACAGTTCATGGTCAGTCATGAGAGTCAGAAGAAATCTATGGCTGGTTCATAAAAGCAACTTAAAATTTGCTGATATGTTGCTAGCAGAAAATTCATGTGGAGACAGGCCAAAACACAGTTCATGGTCAGTCATGAGAGTCAGAAGAAATCTACGCCTCGTTCATAAAACTTAAAATTTAAACCCTGCTTTGGGTTTGAAATTACTTTTTAAGAGTATAAGCTTGTATGATTCTATGACTTCAACCCTTTTGTTTGAAATCTTGAAGTCAAAGATTTTAAGAGCTCAGTATCTTAACAGTTTTTGTCCTCTGGTACAAGTGGTGGCTGGTTCATAAAAGCAACTTAAAATTTAAACCCTGCTTTGGGTTTGAAATTACTTTTTAAGAGTATAAGCTTGTATCATTCTATGACTTCAACCCTTTTCTTTGAAATCCTGAAGTCAAAGATTTTAAGAGCTCAGTATTTTAACAGTTTTTGTCCTCTGGTACAAGTGGTCAAGAATACATTTTGCTGCAAATTAAACAACCTTGAAGCTGAATTGTAAAGTTGCTGCTTGGTCCAGCTGCAGTCCCATTCATGCTCCTTTACTGAGGAGAACCAAAGGGAGTCTGAAAGGCAGAGAGCCTCAGACTGACCCAATAAAACATAGCTAACCACTGATAATTCCTGCCATGGCAAACAAAACAAGAATCCCACCACTCAAATAGGCAAAATTAAGATGACAATTAGCCCTCAGTCCTAAGATTACAAGCAGATTTGAATTGAGGGGGAAAGGTAGAAACTTATTCCATGGGCAAATAATTATGTGGTTGACTAAGAAGCAAGGTTTTTGCATTGCTTTTGATGCTTTTTCTATGCACGACAGAATGAAAGTTCAGTGGTCTGGGCTGGATTTCCTACATTCCTCAAAAGACCAGTCAGACCAAGTCTTTGATAACAGACTCATCAGTTTGGCAATATGGAGCTTGAGGAAATGTGCATAAGTTTCCCTCCTATTTTATTTTATTTGACAACCTTTTTTTGAAGATCAGAGCATACTTATAATTTTTATAGAACTCCTAAATCATTAGGCTTACCACTTATGCTTATAAATGGGTTTTGTAGTCTGTTCAGTTTTTTCATATGCTGGGTTTATGTCAGGTAAACTGGAATACATGCAGGCTTCTGACTCCCACCTGATTATTAATATCCCCATGAACACTTGCTGGCAAACTGAGTTAACTCTCTACAACTTAAAGTAGCCACTAAATAAGATCTACTTACTTTTCAGCTTTTGGACCTTTCTGGTCTAGTTTCAAGAGTTTCAAGTCAAATGCAGCGTGTAAGTGATATATCAGCCTTGGTAGAGGTTGATATGGCTGTCCATCATCTTCAGTCTTCTTGGGCTCCTAGAGAGTACAGCTGCTTTGGTCAGCTGGGATTTGTCTACAGGAGCTCACCAGTCCAAAAAAAATGAAGGAGAAGGTGCCACCAAGTTGTTTGAAAGGTTGTTCTGAAACAATACAGACAGAACAATAGTAATGAGTCAGTTAAAACCTCAAACATAGAAATGCTAAACCTAATAAGCCTAAAAGTCTGAAGTGTGTCGGTTTTCCTGGTTTTTACTTTTGTTGGATTTTTAAAACATCTTTCGTATTTGCAAGATCTCTAAAGACACCCGTGCCCTTTCTGGTAACAGGATAAATACGGTACTTACTGGAGTGAGATCTCATTTTGTTCCATTTCAAACCAAATAAGTGTGCTTTAGAGATCATGGAAGTCTGTAAAGGGATTTGCCTCCAAAGCTAACAAGCCAGCCATGGAACAAAGGGAGGATAGCCCTAGTTTGAAGTCAGCAGTTACCAAAATGCAGTGTGTTGGCACTCTGAGTGTCAGTTTTCCCTTTTGTAAAGCATTCTGCAGTGTTCTGGAGCAAGTGCCTCAAGCTGTGGTGCAGATCTCTACCTTTGCTCATCCCTTCTCCCCTCTAATTGACATTCAGAGGAAATGGACAGCACAGACAATCTTTGCTGCATCATTCTCCATAGCTGCATACGAGCATTTTCAAATGTACTCTGTGTGTCTGGTCTTGGAGTCATAGGAGAACATTACTTCATTAGTAAATGCAAGAACTGCAGAAGGACTTGGTGTTAGCAAAATATCAGGCCAGAACCTTGGACTTGTGCTCCAGATTATCCACTGATCCCACAGCAGGGAGCAGCTGACAAACTGTGCCTCCAGAAGTGCCTAAATTTGGACATGACTGAGCCAAGCTCATAGGGTATGTGCATCCCAATTTCAGCACAAAGTCACCCTTTTTAAAAACAGAGAAAAAGGACCTGGCCATTTCCTGTGCTCTCTGAGGGGTCTGGGAAAAAAATCCCAAACAAACCAACAAACAAAAACCCCCAAAAAAACATAACACCCTAATTCACAAACTGTTCTGTTGTGTTTCTGCCTGAGTCTCATCAGGCAGTAGCTGGTGCCACTTTCAGAGCACTATTTCTTAATTCTCCCTTCTTCACTTCATACTTATCTCACTTTAGAGAGTGTGAAATTTTTCAGTTCATTATGTTCTGAACTGTTATTTAATTGAAGCCCCTAATGTTCAGTCAGTACACACTGCACACAGTCATTTAAAATATTCCAGCAGTGCACATTTTTTATAAGTGCTTCAATTGGAAGTGATCAAGGTTTGAGACTTCCAGCCTATAAAGGCTTCTGCTGTGGAAATGTGAAGTGCTACTTTCAATAATTTCAAACTGCTTCCTAAGCAGGCCTTCTGTTCTGACTCTCTTAAACTGCAGCATAATTTCTCAGCATGCTTTATGCCCAGAACCTTCATTTAATGGCTCACACAGAAAAGGAGCAAGTTGCAGGATTTGATGGGGCCCGCTAGCTGTGGAGCATGGTAGGAAGCCCTGCTCTCTGAACAGAGAGGCTGGGTGGGAGATTTTTGTTCTGCTCACCCCATCTTGTCCAGAACTGCTGGAACAGAGTGACTACCCCCACTGCCCTTTTTTCTGCATGGTGTGTGCCATGCTTGCAGCTTTGTCCTCAGCTCCATGGGACCTGGTATGACTGAAGTATGAGCACAAAGAGTGTCTCTAAATGGATTTTTTCCAGTGACACACTCTGAAGCTCCAGCGTTGTAAGGTGGCAAGCATCTAGAAGAAGCTAGGATGAACCATGGCACCCCAAGAGGGCAGATCACAGCCAGCTGCAGTGTCACTGCCCTGGAGTGAAGCTGTGGTGCAGGGAAGGTACTGCCCAAGGATGAGGTACAGCCCTGAAGCTCCTTGAAGTCTGCTCTGCCCATATTTTTGACATGGCTGCTACCTTTGACTACACAGACTGCTAGCTCGCTTTTTTTCCCCTTTTCCACAAGCTTTGTGCAGATGACAAAAGGAACTGTGCTGGGGATGGTTGTCCTCCATCTTCTCAAGCCTGATTCTGTGCAGCAAAGGAAAGGCTCAGCTTGTAAGAGAGAGAATGAAGCTCACCACTTTCCTTCTCCTGCTGCTTGGAGTAAATGAGACACAGGAATCACCAGCTGTCTGTTGTGGTGGGACAGGCTAGTGGCAGTGGGAGATAAAAAGTCTCCACTACTTTGCATTGTTCAAATTTAAAGCTAAAGAGGAGTCAGAGATTCCAGTTTTATTGAAAATGCCTGGTAATCTCTAGTAATGACCTAGTCTAACTAAAGAACAAGCACTTGTTAAAGGTCATTTTCCAAGTGCTGTCATCCTCTACTCTAATTAATATCAACCATGTATGATGTTGGCAGGGGCTTCAAATATTTTAGCATGGAAAGACTGGACTTCCAGTGACATTTTTAATGAAAAAATGTAAATCATCTCTTATGAATGCTGTAATCAAGGTATTCATTAGCCAACCCTGGACTGCAAAGGAACACCTACAGAAATAAGCTGTGAATCTTGGATAATATTGTAGGAGTGAGAAGTCTCCTAGTAAGCTGCTATCAGCTAGGGACATGTCTAAAGAGGCATGGTTCAGGCAGCCAAAAACACCATGAAAATGACAAATGAAGCACGAGGAGGCAGAGGCTACAGTACTGATTCCTAGTGAAAATGTAGAACAAGTAGCTCAGGAACCTGCAGATTTGGGAAACTGTTTCCTTGAAGATCCTTACCCTGATCCTTTAAAAAGATGACAAAAGCCCTGAAGCATGAGCGGATACTATTATATCCTTTCCAAAATGCACTAGGAGTAACCACATCAACTCTAGATTTATAGCTTGAAGCAGGAAAGTTTCACTAGAACACTGACCCTGAATCCAGTTACCTGTTAATGTCCATAATGTGCACTTGTCCAAGGCAAAGGCATCCAGTGTTGATACAAAGATAGGGGGAAATGGTGATTCTGTTGCTATTCTTGGCAGCTTGTTTCAATATTTGATGACTCTCACTTTCAAAAACAAAATTTTCCTATTGCTTCAGGTACTAATGGTAGATTTTGTACTGCTTTGTTTTGCTGGATGCAAAAACTCTCTCTCTAGTCCCTGGAAATTTCCCTCTGTGAATATACTTGTATGAAATAGTCAAGTTTACCTCCCAGGCTTCTTCTTTTGATGAGAGAGACACAGAAGGCCTCTTGCTGTAAGTTTCTTCCAGCCTGAAACCGATTTTAGGACCTCCCCTCTTTGTTCCTCTAATTTTTCTGTAGTCCTCAAAGATTCTTCCACTGGAATATATATAGTTGCTCATAACACCAAAGTTGTTTATGGTGGTATTTCTATTTTTGATTGCCAATTTTCCTGGTTAAATATCAAAGTCCTTCAGTAGTCCACTTGGTCTTAATGCTCTTTGGCACTTCCATTGGGTTCCATGCTTGTAATTTCAATCACTGCTATTGATGATGTAGTTTTCACAGTACACAGGTAGAGCCTGTATTCTGGTTGCTTGATATCTGGCTTTGAATTAAAGAGCATTAAAAAGCTCTCAGGTTACATGATCCCTTTTAGCAAGTATTTTGGACAAAAATGTAAGAGCTTCGTGATTATCTTAACTTATAGTGCCTGCAATTGTTATGTCTTCTTAAATTCTTTTTTTTTAAGATGATTTTTAAAATTTTCATAAGTCCAGTGTTGGTGGTTTTTTTTAATCTCCTGAAGTTCATGTGCTGCATGCCATGATCGTACAAGTAATTCTACAGTCAAGTTTAATGTCTCCTGGAATATTTTTACTTGCATAGATAAAAATAGGGACATGTTCTCCAGTACATTTTCTTGGAACAGAGATTGCTAAACTCCACACTTTTCACATTTAGTCATAATTTCAGAAAAACAACAGAACATAACTTCTTTGTGAAGTTCAGCTCCAAATTCAGTTTTCCCAATAGTGGGTTGAATCAAAAACTTGTCTCTCCAGGTACTTTCTCCTTTTACTGTACAGGACAAGGACTGCACAGAGTGAGTGTTTTGGCTCTTGTTAAACGTCTTCATGTTCAGGAGGTAGTTTGTACAGCCAGTAAGGAAAAACAGGGATCATCTGCATCTACACCAGGCAATTCCTGAGGTAGGCATCTCCCATTCTTTTGGAATGATCCAAAAGAAATGCCTCTGCTCAGGTAGTGCTCATGCCAGAGATGTTCATAAACGGTCAGAGCTGTAGAGTCTCTTACCAGGGTCTGTGCAAGCCTTCACAATCATAAATCATAGAATGGTTTGGATTGTAAGGGACCCCTCTCATTCCAACCAGCTGCCATGGGCAGGGACACCTTCCATGAGACCAGGTTGCTGAAAGATGCATCCAAACTGGCCTTGAACACTTCCAGGGATGGGGCACCCACAGCTTCTCTGGGCAACCTGTACCAGTGCCTCACCATCCTTACAGTAAAGAATTTCTTCCTAATATTTAATCTAAACATCCCATTTTTTGCTCTGAAGTCATTCCCCCTTGTTCTTGTTAACAGTCCCTCTACAGGTGTCTTGTACCCCTTCAGGTACTGGGACACCTCAATAAGGTTACCCTGGAGCTTTCTCTTCTCTAGGCTAAACATCCCAGTCCTCTCATTCTTTCCTCATCAAGGAGAGATTCCATCCCTCTAATCATCTCTGTGCACCTCCTCTGAATTCACTCCAATGGGTCCACATCCTTCCTGTATTGTGGTCCCAGAGCTGGATGCAGCACTCCTGGTGGGGGTCTCCTGAGAGCAGAGTCAAGGAGAGTCACCTCCCTCCACCTGCTGGTCATGCTGGCTCTGGTGCAGCCCTGGATATGATTGTCTCTGTGGGCTGTGTATTGAAGTTCACTTGCAGAAAAGACCACGGTCATGAGTGACCTGAAGTTGTGCAAGAAAGAGTAGGATCTGATCTGAGTGATACTGCCAAATGACACACATGAGCAGCAGAGGTGCAGCCCTGCCACCTCTCTCCATCCTGAGACAAGATTTTCATGTCCTCTGTAGTTCAATTTTTTCTCAATTCCTCCTGCATTTTCATCCAGCAACCCCACTGTGTACCTGCCCTCACAGATGCCGTAGTCTCTGTCCTTCACATATGTCCTTCACACATATCCCACACAGAATCCAAACACAAACCCAAGAACTTAAGTGATTTAAAAGTGTGAAGCATTTCCCAGTTTTCATAGACACGTGATACACATTTTGGTGTGCACACATAGATGCCAGCTTGTAGCAGCTTCTTGTGATGTTGAAAACACATACTGGTAAAGTTTTGCAAACAGGTGGGGAAAGAAAATGTAGCACTGGTTACTTGTATTGAACTGTTGCTGGAGGACATGGCAAGCTGGCAACCTTGCCACTAAACCATATTCCAAAGAGCTCACAGCGTCATGGTCTGTCATTGTTTTGTGTGAACATTGCACTCTACTCTTCCAAATCCCAATGGCAAGTTGGCCAGTGAGAGGCGCAAAACTCTGGAAGAGAAGGTTTCTAAACAAAACACCACAACTCTTTCCAGTGCATTTTCCCCATTAATATCTAAAATCTCTGGTTCATGCTATAAACATAATGAGCTAATAATCTCCATTTCACCACGAAAATGTATTTGTATCAGAAACTTGCAGTGTTTCTCTCAATTACAGATCTATATAGCATTTAAAAAAAGCATCTTGGAAGCACTTTGATCCTTATTTGCATAGGATCACACAGAATCAATATTGGCACTGTGAGACTGTAATTTCTCCCTACTTTCCTCCAAAGCATAAACCAAATTCTGGAGTCCATTGTAACTACCTTGTGTCTGAATCATAGAAGCCTTAGTATGTGGTTACCTTGAACAGCTACCCTAATTCCCAAGATGGATGGCATGCTTACTGTACCAAGAATGCTCAGGAACCTCTGGATTAGTAAATCTTATTCTGAAAATTCTGCTTTTCATATTTATATATAATACCATTCATAAACTTCATAAAGTTGTAGTTTAAAGTCTGTTGTGTTTCCTGATCCCACTGCCTGTACCTAGGACTTGCTTCCCAAAACCCTATTGTTGCAGATGTGAGCAGTCAACTTCTTCTGCTGTTGAAAATGGGAGTCTTCTCCAAAACACCAAGAATGTTTTGAGAGACATCTCTGTCTTGCAACACACAAACCTGAGGCTGGTTTCATAGCAAGAAGGGAAAATATGGTCAAAATGCAGTGAATGAATGCATATGTCAGCACACTGTACTTACAGGTGGAATTAAAGGAGAAATGCTCTGTGAACTGTGCCATGCCCACACTGCCTTCACTTAAACTCCTTCTGCTTTCACACTGCTTTGAGCATCAGCATTTGAGCTGATTTATGGGGAGAGAATTCCACTAAAATACACATTTTTACATAGAGTGACAGGATTGTGTACTCCTCCCTAGCAGATACATGTAAAATCCAGTTGAAATCTATATTAGGTAGATATCCCTGTTTGATATTTGTTTGTTTTAACTTGCAGATTTCAGTAGACATTTTTGGTCATACAGCCCTGGAAAGTTTTAACATCTGTAAATGCCTGAGCCGTCCAGGGTCCAAGATGCTCAGGAGGTGCTGAGTGATGCTGAACCAGTATCTTGCAGTGGCTCAGCTGATGAAATTACCGTGGTGTGTGGAGCTGGTGCTGGCCAAGGGCAGGACCCACAGCGATAATCAAGTATCTCAGCTCTTGCACTGCTCTAATCTGTGACCTCAAGAAAGGTGCTCTGTTTGCCTGTGCTGGTTTCTCCACCTATAAAATGATATTTTGGGCTAAATACTTTAAGAGTGACAGATACAGCCCAAACATTCCCTGGAAAAACTGAGCTAATTTGGTATCTAGGATGTAGCAGAGTCAAGCCCTGTTTGGTAATATGGGGGTAAGACAGCACTGGTTATACTGGGAAAGAAACACTCCTGAAACTGCACTTTCTTCTTGTGAAGGGTGAGTTTTGGCTTAAGGTTGCAGTGCCAGTTCATGGAATGAGTGAGAAATGTCTGCTGAGATATGGCCTAAACTCCCTCCCACAGGAAGATGGGCAATGATGTTTGTAGCCACGTGTGAGTCACAGAGCCAAGTACCACAGCAAATCATGGACCCCCTGACAGGCTGGCACAACGGTACTCTGTGCAGAGAGGGCACTGTGGACCTGCATTTCAGGAGTGTTGTCCACTTCCACTGCCAGCCCAGTCATGAAGAGCTGTGGGTATTTGAAAACCTTGGTTAAAACCAGGGGCAGAAATGTTGGAACCATTCATTGTGGGCAGAATAACTTCTGAGGAGCCAGGGTGGTTCTCCAGCCTCAGCAGCATCCCAATGCAAACAAAACTACTGCTTCTAATCACAACACTGGCTTTTATCTGAAAATAATTAGCTGAAGAAAAAACAAAACCCCTTCTGTCCTTGCAAAGCTGTGAGGGAAGGGAAGTGCATCTAAGATTGCTTCAAATGAAACAGTAAGGCTCAGAGGAACCAGAGACCTCTGCTTGTATGTTGCATTCCTTACTCCTGAGACAAGTTTATGAAGGAATGGAGTGTCTTTAATCATTTAATTTGGCTAATTTAAAACTACATATGCATAATTTATTTGCAGAGAGGTAAAACCCTCTAATTCCTGCATTTATTATTGTAACACACAGTATTAAAGTGATTTTTTTTTTTACTATTGCAAACTGTACACTGCCTGAGAGTGTTAGTGTGCTACACATCATGCCTGAGTGAGTGTGTTTGAGGGGGTTTGAGTCTCCAATTCACATATACCATCCTCCATAAATTATGTACTTCCATTTATATAGAAAGGCATTGCAGAAATGATAATATAAATTAATTTATAGGGCTTTCATTCTCATATATTGTTTTATGCCCTTTGTTTCAAAGAAAAAACAAAACAAGACAAAACAAAACCAAAACCAAAAAAGAGTCTTCCCTTTCCCACTCCAGGGGGAGAGTCAGTTTTGGTAATATTGCAATAGTGCTTTATGTTAAAGGTTCATTTGGCTTATTCACAGGAAAACCAAGGGAACCTGCCTTGTTGAAACTACCTCCAAATACAATTTATACAATTTATTCAAGTAAGTGGGACACCTTTTCTAATTCCAGCTCATGGGAATTTAATTGCCAAGTTTGAACCTTTGTCAGGATATCTATCATTTTTCAAGGACTTCATGGATGGCAAAATAATTCAGTGAGGTCCAGATCTTTTACAAGGCCTGACAACTATTCTGACCTTCTCACAGTTTAAGACGTGAGAGCCCCAAAAGACCTGGCTGAGGCAAAGTGAGAGAATTGATTCCAGAGCTGCCTCATTCACAGGTACCTTTAAATTATATTCCAGCCTGACCCAGAAGGTTTCTGCCATGGAAGTATCACCCCACTCACCTGAGCTGAATTTCCCCTCATTCCTTTGCTGACCTGGCTGTACTTTGTGCAGCCAGCTCCACTGAAGGCATTGTGTGTCCACCATAATGCCTCTCATCACTAATTCACAGTCCCTTGGCATGTATGAAAGCTTAAATTATTTCCTGCAGTGTGCATTAGCCTGCACATGTCTACACTGAATTTCATTTTCCATCATGCTGTCTGGTCAAGTCTTTCTGGAACATGTCGTAGCTCCCCATAGTCTTGAATAACCTAAAAAATTCTGTGTCATCCGGACATTTTGCTAATTCACTATTTACATACCTACTCCCAGGTCACTAAGAAACATCTCTTACTACAAACTTTGGGCTGACAGGCATAAATTCTTAATGTGTATTGAAACCATGAGCCAATCTAGGCCTGTTTCTTACTTTGATATATTTGAATATCGAGCTTTTAATGGCTTATCAGTAGGTGTTGAAGGCAATGAAATCTGTGACAGCATTGCAGGTTCTGCTTTCTTCAGCTGGGGTTGCTATCGGAGACAATGGGGCTGGCATGCTTCTCCCCTGGAGGAGAAACTAGCTCTTTTTAAAATCTGCATGGGATTTGAACCTCTTCCATTCACTGTACTTTTCCTGTGCAGGAAGGATGACAACTCCCATAGGCAGCAGCAGCTACTCACGGTGCAGAAGGAGAAATATATGTCTCTGTTCTAGGAAATTGGGTTGACCTATTCCCCTGGAGCTGGCTGGCACAAGAGGAGGAAACAGGAGCTGACAGAGAGCAAGACCATGCACAGGGGCAGGAGTAAAGATGTGGGCTAGTCCTGTTGTTGAACCTCCCACCAAGGTTATCTCCCCCAGCTCTGCTTGTGTGGTTACTGATGTGCCCCTCAGAGTGGGTCCCTGTCTGCTTTCCTTAGAAATACTGAAGGCAATATACAGTGATATGGCTCTTTTCCCAAAAATGGGTGATGGGCCATGTTCAACATAGTAGGTACAGTGTCTGACAGTGTGCCTTCTTTGGAAGAAAGTATGGCCTCATCCTTTTAATGCACTTCAAGAGAGTCATTTAACCCACCTGGTTCCTCACATGTCATTGTAGAAACTCGCTTTTACTTTGTAAATATTTTCTGTTTCTTCTTAAGCAATAGGAACATATGTCAGTAGTTGTAGTGACAAAGGGAGATTCTGCAGGCTATGTGCTGCTTTGGAGGAGAGGACAGGATCTGAACAATGAAGGTGATATAGGAAAAAATGTTGGATTTTGAAATTTTAATAAGTAAATTTTACAGACGAGGACAAATCTCCTTTTTTCTTTCCCTTTAAAATCATCTCAAATGATATATCTGAGGGTTGTTAGCTCTCCTGGCAATGCCAGCACCACCCTGAAAAGGTTACCACTGTGTCTGAAGGTATGTCCAGCAGCAGCACAGAGAAAACATGAGCTGAACACGCAAACAATGAATGGGTGCCACTAGCAATGATGCTTTGTTGACAACAACAGAATGGTATCATTTCTCAGAGGTATTTGTCATTTCAGGGTGTATGCAGGCTCAAGTATATGAAACTGATTTGGATACTGACCACAATCAGTAACACTTAGGAGATTATCTTTGCAATCAGAAGAAAAAAGGCTTTTAATTACAAGCACAGTAATAATATAAAGCTGGGGCAAATCCTGTGCTTGATCCTGTACTACTGCTCTGGAGTTCTGCCTGGTTTGGATACTTGTCTCTGTTTCCTCATGAAATCACTCCCTGAACTGGACGGTTTTGGTACAATCACTTTTGCAACAAAATGATGGAGGGCAAGGAAATATTTGTCTTTCATGCTGAGTACACTTGGGAAAACACTGCTCTGCCCACAGCCCATACCTGACCACAGGGAGAAGGCCACAGACCTGCACAGGTGCCTTTGTAAACCATTGCTCTTTCCTACCATGCTCAGGGACCAGAGTCCCTCAGCTCAGACCTCTGGTGTGCTGGTGAAACCAGCAGCATAACCCCCTCCTGATGTCCCAGCAGCACATCAGATACAGAAGAAGATAAAAATCTCTGTTTCCAGCTTGTCAGCATCCGGGTATGAAGCAATGCTTGTGTCATCTCCTTCCTGTGGTGCCCAGCCTTCCACACGTGGGCTGCGCCAATCCCGAGTGCTTTGGCAGGGAGCTGGTAGGTGCTGCTACCCCTGGGAGGGGGCTGTGAAGGTGCAGTGAAGGCACCTGCTTCCCCCAGAACCTCTGCAGTCACCTGGATTCCAGCCTGGAGGCTTTGGCCAGCTCTGCCTTCCATTACATCTCCCACATCATCCTCACCTCATCACCCTCTGCACTCACTGCCTCATCCTCCAGCCTTTCCTCTGCCCTCAGCCACCCTCCAGCTTCCTCCCTGCCCCTCCAGCCATCCCTGTCTGCATTCCTCTTGTCTGCTCTGTTTGCCTCCCACCAGAGCATCCCACCTCACCTCATCACCCTCTGCACTCACCGCCTCATCCTCCAGCCTTTCCTCTCCCCTCCTGCCCTCAGCCACCCTCCAGCTTCCTTCCTGCCCCTCCAGCCATCCCTGTCTGCATTCCTCTTGTCTGCTCTGTTTGCCTCCCACCAGAGCATCCCACAGACTGTGCCTTTCTGCACTGGACTTGGCCTGTCACCCACGGCTCTCCATGGGGCGCTGGCTCCCAGCAGGCATCAAGGGCCCTTTTCCTCCTCCTCCTCTCTTTGAGGTGATTTGCAGCTCCTGGGGGTGCCATGAGCTGGGAGCTGTCCTAGGGAGCTGGAGTTCAGCTGTGCATCCCTCCAGAAAGCTTTTGTCTGGGGACTAGGCACACAGGGTAGGCAGTCTGAGGGATGCCTTATTAAAAAGGGTCTTTGGGGTTTGTGGCTGTGCGTGAGGCAGTGGGAAGGGGAGCAAGGGGCAGGAACCCTGTGGAACAGGATGCACACGAGGCTCCAGGCTTTTTGGAAGCTGTGGTCTCAGGTATGAGCTGAGCCATTAAGCAAAGCTGCCTCCAGCACTGCCCTGTCAGAGCAAGGAAATGGAACGAGCCCCTGCTCCAAGGCAGTGTAAAGTCCCTTTTATAGCCATGGTGTCCTGGCCGGGCCTGCCTTTACTTGCTCTGCGGAGGACTGTGAGCCCCGGGGGGAGCCCAGCCCCGGGCCCAGCCCCTGAGGGAGCCCGGCCCCGGGGGAGCCCAACCCCAGAGGGGGTCCAGCCCCGGCCCCAGCCCCGGGGGGAGCCCGGCCCCGGCCCCAGCCCCGGAGGGAGCCCAGCCGCTGAGGGAGCCCAGCCCCGGGCCCAGTCCCTGAGGGAGCCCGGCCCCGGGGGGAGCTCAGCCTGGCCCAGCCGCTGTGGGAGCCCAGCCCCGGGGCTCTATGCGGTCCCAGCCCCGGGGGGAGCCCAGCCCCGGGGCTCTATGCGGTCCCAGCCCCGGGTGGAGCCCAGCCCCGGGGCTCTGTGCGGTCCCAGAGCCAGGAGCTCTGCCCGTCCCCTCTGCCCCACGCACCGGGGGGACCCGGCCGGCTCCCCCGGGCCCCGGAGCCGCACGGTGCTCGCCTGGAGCTGGGGTTTGTTTCAGGAGGAGGAGTTTCTCCCTCGACACTTTCACAGCTCGGGAAGGAACAGGAGGGATTGATGACTCTGAGCCCAGGAAAGACAAAGAGGTGATACTGCCCTACTGGGCTTTGATAAACCCAGGCAAGCAGCCACCACTTGTTCTTACAATCCCTCACTCCCACATATGCACGAGAAACGCTATTGTGGGGCTTTTTTCAACATTACTGCATACTTATTAACTGACGTGCTTTTGTTTTCTATCAAAAATCTTGTTTCTAAACCTCTCCTTATAACTCACCACATAGACACATGCACACACTAATTTTTCTGTCAAAGAAATCAGTACTGTAACATTTGAAGGGGAAACTAAAAGACCATTTTAAACTACTTTTTTTTTTTCTTTTCACCATTTTCTTTCACCAAATTACTTTTCAGCTCTTAATTTCACAGACATTGTGCTCAGTTTCAGTAGCCTGCAGAGGTCTGTGGAGGTGTGATTGGGGAAGCTTTTGCTAACAAAACCCTCTGCATTTCTTTCTCATAAGCACAGTGTTCGCACCTTGCAAACCTGACACTCGTACTGAGGCACAGATTTGTAAAGGTATTTTGGCATCTCCCTCCCAGCAAGTCAGACTTGGAGATTTGGCTTTTCCAGTATGTTAGTTTGCTCTTTTATTAGTTGAATTTTCCTCCTGTTGGAGGAATGGCAAATCTGATTTGACTTCTCTGGGGGTAAAATCACAGGAGAACAAGGCAAAATCCTTTAAAAATATCACCTGATTTATTCTCTCAGATATCCGTCAGGAAAAACAGGCACTTTAACTCATTTTCTCCCCACAAAGCAACTGGTTCAGAATAAGAGAACCCACTTCTAATTCAGGGTGATGGCTACCTGGCTGGTTGCAGCAACATGCAGATGCACTGAAGAAAATGTGCCACAGCAGCTTCCTAGCAGGACTTCACAGCTTCCAACCCCTGAGTGCTTTTTAAGCACTAACTCAGTAATTATGCATCATGGACAGGCCTACTTTTCCGCCATCACTTCTACATTTCACTGCGACTTTGCAAAATGATCAGATTATTGAGATCTGGAAAATTCATGCTCTCTGTCCTGTATTCAGGCTATTGCACGGCACTGCTGTGCCATTGGGGCACTTAGGGAAACCAGTTGTCTTTGCTGCTGTCCTGCCTGAGGGCCACAGAGAACAGGACCCCGTGGTGCTCACTTCTGGATAAGCACAATAGTCCCCATAGTGATGGATGTATTACAGACATGGGAAAAGAGACCCAGAGAAAGCAGGGACACACAAAGGAGTGGACAATACAGGAGCAGAGAATGCCAGGTCATGTCAGTGGGCTGCAGAATGTCCCGCTCCCACTTGAGACCAATGACTGGGATACCTTTCACAGAGGTGGAAGTCTGTTGGAGCCATAGCTGAGAATGCAGCTCAGCATCACTGTGTATCCAAAGGGATGGTCAGGCTGGAGATGCTCTGCTTGCTGCGTCCTGTAGGATGCTGCATCTGATAGCATCCTTTGTGCCAGGCATCTCCATGATGGAACCTGAGACATTATAATTCCAAAATACCCACCAGACCCCAGAAAACTGCTGAAATGCATTTGAAATAGCAGAATTCTGATGTGGTCAATTAACCCCATGCTATGTAGAACCCTGATATCTCTGTATAAATAAAATAAAAGGCAATAGTGTTGGATTGATGGCATAGCTGGGGAAGAAAGCAGTGATACCATTAGATAGCTCCTTATGAATTATTTATTGGGTGCTGTGATCAGAGCTCTGTTTAGCCTCTGTCCTGCTCTAGGTCATCACAAGCATACAGCCCATGCCCTAACTCAGAGCATTAAGCAGCCATGCCAAAGACAGGATCTTTGCATGACTGCCTCCAGATCCCAGCACATACCCGTGTAGCCCCTATAATGGACAAGCACATGTATTATTAAGCAGCAGAAAGCACTTGTACAAGGCTGACAGCACACATGACTTATTTACACTGACCTAAAATAGCAGCACTTTAAATGATACAAACACAGAAGACTTTAAAGTGCTCCATGGAGATTTGTGAATACAGGAGAACCCTTTGGCTAATCCTGAAACATTGTTTTCTTAAAAAGTCATCTGATTTTCTTTTATGCACCTGCCATTACTTTCCCTACCTAGAAATGACTTCCTTTGGTTTTCCCTATATATTGGATTATTAGCAGCTCGGTTATTAACAATCCTCCCACTTTTGTTGGCAGATGCAGCCTTTCAGAGCTGACAGCTCCTAAGGGCTTAGGAATACTCTCCCGCAGGCTTGCAGGGTAGAGGATTCATGGGGTTTTCCCTTCTTTTAGCTGAGATTCCTCACGGAAAGTGGCTTTAGATGGCCCCACTTCAGCTATGCCCACCGGCCAAGCTTGGCACATTTTGTCCCCACTGTCACTCGGTGTCTGTTTGGGGACAGGGGCCGTGTGCCCAGATGAGGAGGGAGGTCACTGCCAGGGTGGCTGGGAAAAGCTCCTGGGGCTGTGCCAGGTGAAGGCCAGAACCAGTGAAATCTTAAAATGAATATATGTGTGTGGAGGGTGAGGGGGGGACCTTAAAGATTATTTAACCAAAAAAAAAAAACAACTTCAGAGTCTGACTTATATGAAATTTAATTTAATTTATTTTTACACCAGCAGCTGTCAGTTCAAAGAACAAAAACAAAGTAGCCATCTGTGCTTAATTTCATAAATCTACTGTAGATTGTCACATGATAGTGGAACTTGGACAAAAACATGTCATGTGATTGGGTCCAGTCCCTTTAAAGTCAGGCTTTCATATGTAATCAGATGTAGGTGCAGCTATAGGCATGAGGCTCAACTGAGCAGGCAGTGACCTGTCATGAACTGAGAGGGGTCAATCTGACAGAAATCCTCATTTCTAGGACTTTTATCATCTCCCCTTCTTCTCGTGGCAGAATTGTTTTGATTCTTTTTTCATTATGTTTTTAATTATCAGCATTGGAGCAAAAACTATGAGCTTATTAGATAATAGAAATGCCTGCAACATGAAATACAACATGAAATAACTCCCCTCCCAGGAGAGCTGCAATGGCATGGAAAAAGCAGGGTGCCAGGAAGCTGTGAAGTACCAAGGGTGGTTGCAGTCATGCAGTCTCACCTGCCATTGGGAGCTCCTGCCTGATTCTTTAGATGTGACAGAAAGCATTTTCTTTAAACCTCCACTGAACATGGGTAAATCAGAGAAACATAAAGAAATGAGATTTTCTTTATCCATTTGAGAGGCAGGGCTAATAGAGAAAGTCAGAAAGTGTTTACTCTCCAAAATCATATTACTAAGAAAGTGCAAGGGAGAGAGATCAGAGGGGGTGTAATTAAAATACAGATCAAAAAGTCACATTTTTCAATTTGCCATGTGAAAAAAAAATAACAATCAGCTTGTCATATTCTCATTAAATACCAGATGGTTGAGCATGAGTAATAGATCTCTGGCTGACAGAAATCTGCAAACTCTTTTCTTTGGAGAGTTTTTAACTTCAGCAATCCGACCATATCAAATAGTCAATAATGCTATCAAGGTGAATGTATTTGTTTAGTATTTACGTGCATGTATTTGTCTGTGTGTGCCAGAGCGTACATGCATGTGGGGTGGAAACCAGAGCTGGGCCCCAGAGAAAGTAAAATTGATTCTTAGCAGGTAAGTTTAGCTGCCTAAAACACTTTTACTCTCACACTCAGACACCAGGGTTTCCTGAGGTTTAATGCTTTCCACCTTCTCATGGACAATTAAGTGATGACCACAGGCAGGCTGAAAGTGCCAGATCTCCTTTGGCTGATGCAGCACATAAATCAGGTTGTTGCTCTTGCTCTGAGACCTGCAGGTCAGTCTCTTTCTTGCAGCACTGCTGTGTCCTCCAGTAGAGATCCAGCAGCTGCAGGCAGCCCTGTCCTGCTGCCTTTTCCGGGGCCAGGTCACCCCTGGGCCAACTCCAGCAAAAGTTTTACCATGCTCAAATGAGTTCTCTGGTTTGCTGTCACTAGTGCTGTGTAACAGTGACATTGACAGGCTCTGGCCATAGAACACCACTGAGATGGTATGAAGGGAGAACAAACAAGATGCTTCTTTTCTTCCCCACACGATTTACTCTCTCAGTGTGCAACATGATGCAGCACAAGGACGTGGTCACATTGGGAAGCTCAGACCCAACCACATCAGAGGGTGCCCATGAAGGCAGCACTGTCAGCATCGCTGGTCTGCTGAAGGCAAACCAACCTTTCTGTAGCTGGGTTCCTGTCTTGGTCCCAAGTACAAAGATGCATCTGACTGCTCCCTCACTGGACTTCAGCCATTTGCAAGGCTTGATAACAGCACAGCCAAATGACTGGGAGCCCTGAAAGGCCAATGTAATAAAGAAAACATTTAAGCCTGCCAGCAGCACATGGAATTTCAAAGAAATCCTGTATGCATGCAGAGGGAGCAGCCATGCTCCTCTTGCCTGCTCCAGCCTGTCATGGAAGTGAACACATACTGGTCTCTCCTGGAGACCTTGCATTTTATTTTAATCTCATCACCACTACCCCCTGCCCCCTTCTTCTTCTTGTTGCTGTTTTCCCTTAACCTAAAAGAAGTAATTTTGAATGAAAGTAGATTATCTGGTCCTTGTATATGGGAAAACATCAATTAGTGTCTAAGAACAATAGTTTTTGTGGTAGGAGTGTGGTAGCTTTATTCTCCTACAAGTTTGGGCTGGACTGATACTTAGAGTAATAGACATTAATGCCAGAAGAGAGCTTGTGAGGTTTCTTGGCCTACTCTTTTTGCCAGTAAAGGATATTTCCCTACGGGATATTGTAACCAAGCTTTAATTAAAAAAATTAGAAGGCATTAAAGCAGCACAAAGTAATAGCCTCCTTTGGTGTACCTCACATTTCCAACCAACCTGTTAGTCTCAGGCCTTCTTCATTCATCCTACTGACACATCTGTGCTCTTGTTAGATCTGGATCTCACAACGCTGTGTTGTTCAGGGATACCTAGAAGTGATATAGCTACAGTAGCACAATAAATTGGCATGGGTAGAGCACCATGCTAATAAGTTTGGATTGTTTCTCATCCTCAAGCTAGTTCTTTTAGACCTACCTCATTCAGCACTACAATGTGCAGTGCAGATGTATCCACATACTATCCAAGTTTTTGGGAATGACGCTGATATGGGGAGCTCAGAAAACCCATGGTTGGTGGGAACAATGGTGAAACTGAAAAGTTTAGGTTCTCCCCACCCAAGGCTTCTAGCTGGTTGATACAGTGGGTGTGTTTTCTTTTTCTACAAGGTCTTGGTGGCACTGAGATCTGAAGAAGTTTTGACACCACCTACAGCTGGTCTAAAACTTTATCTTCTGTTTATTTTTCTAGTCAGAGTAAAAATGTTTTTCCAGTGATAATACGCTAGTCTCTCAAAACTGTTGATTTCTTCACTAATTCTATTCAGTTTTGCCAGTTTCACAACATTTTCCTTATGCACTTTTTGTGCTTTTGCTTAATACCAGGATATATTACTGCCTGAATCACCTTTTTTTTTTTTTTTTTTTTTTTTGTGAATTGCCATATTATCATACCAGCCTCACTTTTCAGCTGTTACTTTTTCAGGAGTTCACCCCCCATCTCCTCCTTTTCTCTTGGATTGACAAGGCTGACAGAGGCACCTGTAAGCACTTGCTTTCTTGATCCTGGCTTTAATGATTAGCTTAAGGAGTCTCATATGCTCCTGTCATACCTAGTGCTACCTCTGTCAACATTCTTTTCAACACAGCAGACTTTGATTGCGCTTAGAGACAAGGTCTGCAGCACCTGTTTTCAAATGAAATGGAAAGGCAGATATTCTGCTTATGAAGATTGACTTAGTAATGGAGCCAAGGTTAACAAATTTACCTGGAGATTTTCTATGGCTCTTGACTTTGTGCTTCTCTAATCTGGAAGGATGTACTGATGATAAGGTAACAGTATCCTCACCTGCAGACACTGGCAGTGGTTTTTGGCAACTTCCACGCTGTTTGGCTTCTCTTTGAGATCTGTTCACTCTCTGTTTAGCAGACCATGCCTTGCTTGCCTGCCTTCTGTTTACAGGTAAGGTGGTTTTGGAGAGCTGCTGATGAGCCTCGTTCATTGGTTTGCCTATACTGCTTTCATCAAGACAACACATCCAGCCACCGATACTCCAGGAGACACCTAACAGGGCACAAACTGGGAAGAAATTTCCATGTGGATTTAGCCCACCTGACAGCTGTTTCATCTCTCAGGTCCTCATGACCAAGGTCAGAGGCTTGAGCAGAGCTGCTGTTTGCTCATCAGAACAAAGGAAGTCTTTAAGCTGGTTTTACCACCCTATCAAACTTTTGTGGGTGAGGCAGGAGAGAACAAACTCGTTTTCAGGACCACAGAAGTATACAAATCTCAGGGTAAGCAGATATACATATAGGTGTCTGATGACTCATCTGATATACCTGATTAGTGAGAAAGAGTGCTTTTGAGGTTAAGACACTGGAGAGGATTCAGGAAATCTGGATTTTGTTCCCAGCCCCACCACAGATTTGCCTGTGGCATCTTGAGCAAGTGTGTTTGCTTATGCCTCAGCTCTCTGCGTGTAAAGGGGGCACAGGACTATTTGCCTCCTTGCTTTTCCTTCAGAAAGACAGGACAAGCACATAGGTAAGTGTCCCTAACCCATATGGGCTCTCATCTCACTGGGATCTCTTAATACCATCAGTGTGTGAATCACAGTGCTCAAGGGAAGAGAGAAACCTGTACTTAACACATGTATGTAGAGAGGATGAACGGTTCCAGAAGTATCAGTGAAGTATCAGAAGTTGGCCACTTCTGGGAACAGTTATCATCTTCCTGGCATCTGTCTCTGGCAATCTCAAGCTGTTAATGAAAATTTGAATCAAACAAGGACTGAGCATTTTGTTTCATGATTTGCAGGACAGTTAAGTATTTAAATGCTTCCATTTACCTTCCTTCATGAAAATGCATATTCATGTCCTGTCTGCAAGAACAACAGAATTGAAACAAATGCAGAGCAAGACAAAGCTACCTGGACAATATGGAAGTAGTGGGCAGCAACATTATTTCTCTTTGTTCATTAGGCATATCAATTGCATTTATTACATGGTCATATCAGTTATATGGGTCACAAAACACTAATTGTTAGATGGGCCTAAAGAGGTAGCACTGAACACCAGAAATGTTTGGTATGATAATTTGTCCATCCTTCTGTTAGATTCAAATTCTGTTCTTGCTGGCTGAATTACAAATTCAACCAAGCCCAGTCATTCAGCCCTCCACACTCTCCTGCAACCAAAAATAAACATTATTATTTTTATTTCTAATAGCAGTAACATGAGTGAGTGTGAATCTCTAGACATGGCCCATTATGCATTTTTTTTTGTTTTAGTGGTCTTTCTATCCATTTAACCCATTCTAGGTTAGTATTCAGAGATCATGCTTTGAGGTTCTGTCTTGCAGTAGCTTGATTTAAGGCTGTTGTAAGGCACTCTCTTGAGAGTCTCTTTTCTTGGCAAAATCTTGTAGCAGCAGGCTTTGTAGGCAGACTTCTTTCATTACATAACCTTTTCCTCTTGATAGGGCATCTGTAGTACCGGAGGGAGGAGGATGCCTGATGCAGACAGGTTTTATCCTCCCACCTTATTTTCGTGTCCATGCATTTTCTCCTCTTTAAGAGAACTCTAATACTTCCCCTTGCTACTGAAAGTAGGTGGAGGAACAGTCAGTTTTTCCTATCCTTGGCAAAATGTTTTCCTGGCACTGTTGGATATTGTGGAGCAAGGAGCACAAACACTCTCACTGTTGCACTGAAGCAGAAGGAGGAGCTGTGCTCCAGCTAGATTTTCTGGGCAGGTATATGACCCATCGGAGATCCACTGACAGCACCAATAGAACAGTGACATGAGCACCTATGTTAGATTCTCCATGTAGAGATGACATTACAGTGGTGCAGTAAAACACACGGGGTCACCTCCTGGCACACTCTGAACATGCACAATGGAGTGGGAAATGCCATAAGGTTTTCTGGGAAACAGGCCTTTCAAACCTCATAGCCATCTGGGCCCACCTCCTTGGGAGCAGAGATTTAAACTTGAGTCTCACATTCTGGGCATATATCCTCATTCTTTAGCCTGACAGAGAAAGGTGAGAGTGTCAGGTTTGTTTTATAATTGAATGCAGGTGTTTAATTAGCTATGACAAAGTAGATCAGATTCAGCAGAGTATTATTAAGGAAGTCCTGTTCCCAAATGCCTGAGAAGGTGGTGATGAGGACACTCTCCTCAATGGGAGACCGAGGTTTGGATCTGCTTTCTAATCAGATGTGTGGGTGAGGAGAGAGGAGGAAGACTTGAAAGCAATTTCCTACCTCTTATGTGGCTAAGGGAAAATATGGGTGAGATAACTGTTAGTTGTTTTTCAGTATTTTTTCTTATCTCTGAGAAAGGATTTACAGCTGGGACTCCCAGAGGAGATAGGTGCCACCTTCTCTCCCGGTGGTAGCTAGAGCTGGCTCTGCTTAATTGCTTCACCACTAAATACTGCACACCACATGGCCTCTTGTAGACATTTCTTATCCGTCAGCTTGGGCAGCTTCTTTTTCTGCTCTCCAGCTTCTCTAATCCCATCCTGAGGCGTCAGATTTACTTTCTCCCCTACACCAGACCTGGCATCCTGGGATGCCTGTGTCTCTAACCCAGGGCTGAGGATTCCAGTGTACACTGGGGTAAGTGGAAGTCAAGTATTAAACCAGTGTGGTTTTCCTCTTTAGGTGTGAAATCTCCTTTTGCCTTAACTATGAACATGTTGGACAGTGAGGAAAGCAGTAGGCTGGAGCAAGTATACAATTAATCAAGCCTTGTGATCCTCTTTGTCTCAGATCTTTGGTAATGAATTCCCTCTGGCTAAAATGACATGTTTAAGGTCCTTGTGCTGTTAAAGTCAGCCTGCTTTATATTTTCTGCTGTGTGTATGGGACTCACAGGTAATGATTGTACTCCCACTAGTACATGACTCTGGCTTTATAGATCAAAAAGTTTTTCAGATATCAGCCAGGAAAAAAAAAATATTTTCCTTGAAGGTTTTTTCTTCTAAATGAACAAGTTGAGTTTGTATAGGATGTTTCTCAAATTCTTTGTTTTGCCATGGAAACTTATATTCTGCCTTGTTACACTTAAATTACATTTACTTCAGTGGAAAATATACCCATTACCACAACCTCCACTAACTTTCTTATGAGAAAAAGTATAAGTGTGGAGGAATAAAGCAGTGAAAAATAACAGCTTGTTTTTTAGATCTGTGATTTTGACACCAGGGCCTATCTGACAAATAGAATTAGTCCTGTTTCTAACATTTTATTTCACTGCTTTCACTACTCTGGTCACTTTTCCTCTAGCCTTGACATTTCTAGAAGAAGAAAGAGGAGAAGGAAAGTGTTAGTTTTTGTTTCAGGACAGAATCACCCTTTTCCCTTAGCCAACTCAAAGCAGCATGTTCCTGTCACCCTATAGATACCCTAGGCCCATCCTTGTTGGGATGAAGTGTCAACTCCCTTCAGAAGGATGCTAATTTTCATTGATGGTTGAACAAGTCTTCAGACTCAAAGTTCTCCCCACCTGCTGACGTCCCTGGACCTGACACACATGGCGTTACATATGTGCATTTCTCTTGTTTGCTTCATGAGGTCAGGTTTTCCACCTCTTCCAAAAAGTGGAAAAAAGTGATTTACAAGTCTTGTCACGTTCTAGTTGGCATGGCACCATTTTCTGCCACACTGAACCGTGGCTCTATAACATCCACCGAGTAACCTTTGTAAGTGACACTCGTCTACGCTCTGTCCTGGATCCAGTAGCTGATGTTAGGAAGCTCACCAGAGCTTGTGGCTCTATAGCATCCACCGAGTAACCTTGTAAGTGACACTCGTCTACACTCTGTCCTGGATCCAGTAGCTGATGTTAGGAAGCTCACCAGAGCTTTACTTCTCCAGTTCCTGCTCTGCAGGTCTTCAGGTTAATGTTTCTAGCTTTAATCAAAAAAGATGATGTCAACAGGAATCAAACTGTAGGCTTTCCCGGTGCTGATTGTAACCTTCATTGTTGGTTAATTGATAAAAGTGCTAAAAGTCTGTTTCAGAATTTCTGTTTCATAAAAATGTCTTCTTTGTTGAAGTATCAATTAACCATCTTGGTTCAAAGTTTATTTCTCTTGTGAGGAGCCATTTATTCTGTAATAATTGTCTAGATTCTGACATTAAATACTGTAATTTCTCCTGCTATGCTTAAAACCACTTCCAAAGGCTTCTATGTTTTATTTCCTTGCCATTTTCTACATAAATAGCTGGAGTTTTTTCATGCTTGGGGAGATTAATAAAACTATAGAGTAGATTGTGAAATTCATCCCAAACCAAAATACAATGAGCTCCATTCCAAGACCTCCTGCAGGCTCCATTTCTTTAATTAAATATATGCCAAGGTTCCTCTCCATGAAGTAAATATATAAAACTGCATATTTGAGGGCAATTATAAGCTACTGTATTTTGACATTTCTTCACTGCAAATCTTTTAACCTTTATTAAGGGAATTCTGGTTGAATGGATTTCTACTTGAGATATATATAGTAAGAAAGCTTAATGTCAGTATGAAATTATGGACAAACTAAAGAGAAATCACAGGAAATGTGAGCAAAAGAAACCCTGATTTTGGTCCTGCCAAGGGCTGTGGTCGGGCAGTGTTCATCATTAGCTGGAGCTACATAATTGTACTGAAAGCAGAGAAGAGTGTTTGTTGTGGGGAATGTTCACCTTTCTTCATTGAGTCTGGCTTTGCTGGTGCACAGAACCATGTGTTTCCAAGCCTTGTTGCAGTCCTGCCACAGGAAAGGAGACAGGGCTGGTTTCAAATGGAGCAGTGTAGTGGGTTGATGCTGTCTGGATGCCTGACACCCACCAAAGCCTCTCTACAGCTGGATAGGGGAGACAAAATATAACAGAGGGTTCATGAGCTGAGATAGGGACAGAGGTCACTCATCAAACACCACCATGGGCAAAACAGGCTCAAATTAGAGATATTAACTGAATTTATTATGAACAATATCAGAGCAAGATAATGAGAAGTAAAACAAAACCTTAAAAACAACTTCTCCCCACTCCTCCCTCTTTCCCTACTCTACCTCCTCCCCTCTGGCAGCCCAGGGGATGGGGAATGGGGGTTGTGGTCAGTTCATCACACATTGTTTCTGCTGTTCAGCGACAGGAGCCCTTCCCCTGCTTCACTCTCCTCTGGCCACAGTTACAACACCACAATATCTTTGGGGGTTTTGGGGGGTTTTTTTGGGTTTTTCTTTTTTTTTTCCTTCTTCTTAAATATGTGATCACAGAGGTGTTACCACCATTTCTAATTGGCCCAGACTTGAACAGCAGCATATCCATCTTTGGAGCTGCCAGGGATTGGCTCTGCTGGACATGGAGGAAGCTTCTGGCAGCTTCTCACAGAAGCCACCCGTGAGCCACCCCCCTACCAAAGCTTGGCCATGCAAAGCCAGTACAGGCAGATGCTGTGTGTACAAGCTCAGACAGCCAAGACAAAAGCTCTCTGTTCCTGCACTGTTTTGTTTTGAATGGAAGCAAGTCATCAATTGCTTCCTTCTCTGTGGTCAATCTTCCTCTGTCAGTAGTTTCTTCTGACTGAGTGGTGGTGTGAAATGTGAGATAAAGGTGTGAGGGTGACTCTGGATAAATAAGCACGGCAGGATGGCCTGGAAGGAGGCACTCTGGATAGGGGAGCATTACTCCAAGGCAGGGACATTTGCAGGTGTGTTGACACTAAAGTGGAGGACACAGGAAATTCCTGGGGTGTATGGACCTTCTGCCCTCAGGAATAGGGGGCTGATGTGCTGTCAGTGGACACATTGTGAGTGGGATTGCCAAGGCAGAGGTGGGTGGTGGATGTGCAGGAGAGCCATCAAAGTCCTGGACTGCATCCAGGTTTCCACTCCCAGAGGAGGCCAGAGTCCTGCTGACCCTTGTATCTCTATCTCAGACCATCAGGCATGCCTGGTATTTTCCCAAAACTACTCTGGATATCAGGGGAATGGGAGAAAAACTTTTCTGAGGAGGATATAAGAAGGCTGAAAGTAGGAATCATAGGTAGGGTTCTGTTTCAGACATGGCCTGGAGCAGCAGAAGCTCCTGCAGCTGCCATTGCAGACACTGGCATGTAGGTTCATTCATGTGGGAAACCTGTGTGATATGGGAAATTTCCTGGCAATGGAACCACAGCTCCTGCTCGAGCTGGGACACTACAGCATGCCCATAGTTTGGGTATCATTTTGAGCAAACCCAGCAGTGTTTGGGAGCTGCTGCAGGCTAGTGGTTTGCAAACTCTCCATCATATGCCTTGCATATGATCTTGAACTTTTCTTAAACTGGAGATCTGTACTGGAAACACAGACGAACACATGCTACACTTATGTACTGTTAGATCTGAGCCTGTTCAAACCTGCTGACTTGACAACAGGTTACCTGATGAAAGCAGTCTTACTTCACTGAAAATCCAGATGAATTTTCTAACTTAGCATAGTTGTCAGCTTTGTTTTTTGTTGTTTTGTTTTTGGTTTTTTAAAATTGTTTTTGTTTGTTTTTTGTTTGGTTGGTTTTGTTGTTTGGTTTTTTTTTTTTTACTGGTAGTCATCCTTTTGTAGGAAAGAACAGCAGAATAAAACTTGAACTTGACATTCTTAGCTGGTCAAAACAGATATTGTGTCTCCATAACTCTGAATTTTCCTTCCAATACATGTGTTGAAGGTTTGCCATGGATATTTTTCTGCCTTTTAAGAAAAAACATTAGATGATCCATCTATAAGAGGATCTCTGACATCAATTGGTAATGGATACTGCACATTAAAAAGATTCATTCTGAACAGCTCCTGCCCCACACAAACCCTAAGCCTGTTTGGCCTGACCTTCTGTGGCTTTTCTTGCCTGCAGAATAACTCATGAAATTTTTAGCATTCCTGCAATCATAACATCTGGGCCTCATTGTTCTATACCTTGGGAAAAAGGGGGGCAGTGACAAACACATTTCCAATTCACATCCTCTTTCATCTGCTTTTCTACAAGTCTTGAATCAAGATGCTCAAGAACAAATTTTTGCTGTTCATTTCTGGCTGCCCTCCTGAGGAGCAGCCAGCAGAGTGATCCTGTGCATGCAGCACAGGTCCTTTTATGTGTTGGGCAAGTAAACAGAAGAGTCACTTATTTAAAATATTCTCTGTATTGGGTTTGCGTGGCCAGCTTTCAGTAGTGAGGATGGCTATAGGGGTGGCTTCTTTGAGAAGGTACTGGAAGCTCCCCCTGTGTCAAGTGGAGGCAATGCCAGTGAGCTGCAAGATGGACCCAACGCTGGCAATGCTGAACCCATCAGCAACAGTGAATGCCTTGAGGGTAACGTTTTCATGAGGAAGGGAAAAAATTTCAGCACTGCAACAATTGCAGTCAAAGAAAGGACTAAGAATGTATGAGAGGGAAACCTCTCCAGACACCCAGGTCAGTGCAGAAGGAGGATGAAGTGATATTCCAGGCATCAGAAGTGAGATCCTCTGCAGTCGGTGGTGCAGTCCATGGTGAAGCAGCTGTGTCCCTGCAGCACATGGAGGTCCACAGTGGACCACAGAATCACCTGCAGACCCTGAAGGACCCAGCGTCAGAGCAGGAGGATGCCCAAAGGAGTCTGTAACCCCATGGAAAGCTTGCACTGGAGCAGGGTCCTGACAGGACTTATGGACCTGTGGGGAGAGGACACAATGCTGGAGCAGGTTTGCTGTCAGGAACTGTGATACTGTTGGTGACTCATGCTGGAGAATTCTGTTCCTGAAGGACTGCACGCCGAGGTGGTGATCCACACTGGAGCAGTTTGTGAAGAGAGGCCTTGGGAAGTACTCAGATTGGAGAATTGTGTCTCCTCTGGCAGGGACCCCATGTGGAACAAGGGAAGAGTGTGAGGAGTCCCTCTCCTGAGAAGGAAGAAACAGCAAAGCCAACATGTGATGAACTGACCATAGCCCCCATTCCCTAGCACCACTGGTGGGGAGGAAGGAGAGGATCTGGGAGTGAAGCTAAACCTGGGAAGAAGGGAGATGTGGGGAGGAGGTGTTTTTTTAAGATTTGGTTTTATTTCTCATTATCTTATTCTGATTTGATTGGTGACAAATTAAATTAGTTTTTTCAAGTTGAATCTCTTCTGCCCATTAACTCTTCCTCTGCTTATCTTGACCCATGAGTCTTTCCTTGTATTTTGTCTCCCCTGTCAAGCTGAGAAGGGAAGTGACAGAGGGGCTTTGGTGGGCATCTGACATCCAGTCATGGTCAACCCCCCACACGCTGGAAGATTTTTAGCAACGTATTAAAAATACCAAATTAGTGCTAGTATGTGAATTATGTTTTTTCTTGTCCCTTCAACAGATCTACAGGATTTTCTCTCTTGCACATCACTAAACTTTGAGCTAGGCATGTCAAGAGGAATTCAGTGATTTGAAGAAAATCATCTTCCTGTACTTGTTGCAAAGAGAAGTTGAATAGTTAAAAAAATAATTATGACCCTTAGTATTTTACTCTTCACTAATAATTTACTTTTGCATCAGCTGCACTTTGTCATGTTACACAGCATGTAGGAAATGCCATCAATAAGCTGCAGCCTTTCAAAGGTCGGGGGTCACGATGCCCATTCTGATGGACAAAAGCATTATAGGAGCAATGCCTGTGTTTGGGGCTGGGAAGGGTAAGGTTTTGGTACAGCCACAGACTCATTAACTAAAGGAGTATGGTGCTGCTTTGTTGTTATGATTTGATAGAATGCTTGGAAACAAGCAAAGATCAGTTTGTGTTTGCGAAGGAATAATTCAGCTTCATGTGGATGCCTTTTATTTTTAGAGAAATGTGTCTCCCTTAGACCCTTGTAAAAATAAATTGTGTGGAGCAGAGGGACATTGCTTGCATGCAGAATCAACTATTTGCCAAATGTTTTCTTTGTTTAAAATATGCACTTGCTAGACTGAAGCCCAAACTGCAAAGTTCAAACCAACACTCAAATTCTAAACAGCGCAGACTTTAAAGTCACTGAAGTCCAACTGGGAATCATGGCACTATAAGCAGTCCTGGAGTTAAATTTTTACAGCAGCCTTTGCTTACAAAATATCAGAAGAGGTGCAAGTGCTACCACCTGTTTCCTTCATCACCACTCCCAGTTTTTGCAACAGCTCAGCGGTTACTGTGCTCCACCAGGATGGGAATGACCCGAGTTTGGTTTTTGGAGAGATGATAAAGCATTTGAACCTATGGGCTCTCAGGGTGTGCTCAAGAGGGTCTCCTTCAGACTGTCCTGCAAAAGGACACTGTTTTCATCAAATGCTGGATTAAAAAAAAAAAAAAGTATTTAAACATGAATATTTTTTATCTCAGGCAATATTACCTATAAGAGAGAGACAAGAGTAGCAAGACTTGCTCCAGCAAAATCATTGTTAGGGCAGAATCCTCAAGCAGGTGTTGGAGCTAAGAGCTGGAACCAAGTTTTATATTTTTTCCTAAGTGGACACCTTCATCCTCACTAAGTCAGTGTCAAGGACATGCTTTGTGTCCCTGTCTGGCTCCTTTAGCACACAGGATTACTGCAGGCAGGGCAGGGCAGAGCAGTGACTGAAAACCTGGATTTGGGAGGGGATGATGGGGTGGGGGAGCAGGGAAGGGATGTCTCCACCAGCCCAGGATGGGCCACTCTTTCACGTCCCTAGGGAAACACATCAAGCCATCCGATAGAAGTACGGGGCAATCAGTGGCCTGATATTCCTTACCCACCCCAGTTAGGTACACACATTTTAGATAACATTGTTGGTCAGAGGCCATAGTCAATGACAGCCTGTAGGGGAATGTTAGGTGACCAGCTACACATTGTTAGTTCATTTAGTTTAATAACTATGAATAACTTTGCAGACAAGAAGTTACTTGGTAAAGTGGAAGGATTTTATTAAAATCTAATTTTTATTTTTAGTGAAATGTAATGAAGAACAACAGCTAGTGATAATAGCTAGCTGATAATAGCTGATAATAGTATATGAAAACAGAAGGTTTATCATTCAACATATCACAGTGCATGGCTTGAATGTTCAGAGCTGCTTCTTAGCAATTTTAAGATGATACCTATGGGTATTGGGCACTTGCATGCTTCTAGATCCTTGGTTCCAAGTGTTCCTTCACAAGGCTATTCTGTGAACCAGGTTCAAAGCTTTCAGTGGGGAAATCTCCCATGAAAGGCTCTTGCTTCCTCTGTGATCCCTGGTAATCTTTCCCTAAGAGAAAAATCTGCATTACTGTGGTCTGATTTAAATATGCAAGCAGAGTTTGACTTTTTCCCTTACTCTGTAATTAATGTATAAAGTACCCATCTCTTGGCAGCATCTCTGGGTGGTGTGTAACACAGGAGCACTCAGCCCACCTGGGCTGCAGAGCTGGGGTTCGCTCCTGCCATCAAAGCGGACACTACCAGGCAAGGAAAAAAAACAAGTTGAAGGAAGGCTGCCGTGCTCAGTGACAAAGTGACCTGAAGAGAAAGGCCTGATGTACCCAGCTGGGGATGCCAGCCACCGAGAGACCCCAGTGGACATCCTCGGGGAAGAAGCTCCATAGACAGAGTCCCTGCCGAGAACGTTCAAACAGCAAACCCAAGCGCAGCAAAACTGTACAGTTAAAAAAAAAAAGAAAGGAAAAAAAGATAGTTTTCATGTTCCATAAGGCTATGATTATGTGATATACATATTTTTATTCAAGATCAAAGCGTTGTTTTTAATAGTTAAATATTCACATATGCAAATGAGCTTTGATTTGCATAAAGTGATAATTATGTTATTCATTAGGACTTGGTAAATGTTGTGCTCAAATTCCATGATCATTTTGCTTTAGGGTTACTGAGAAACAAGTTTATGAGTTTGAGGGAAAATCTATTGTGAAAGTAAACGGCGGAGTTTATTTCCACCAAGCCGGGATGATTTCCCTACCTCCTACGTTCCCAGGATGGCATGTCCAGTCTAGCCCATTATATCAGCTAATGTCTGTGGGGAGGCCCAGGGCTGCTGTCCCTGCAAGGTCATCTGTCAATGCCAGCCGGGGAGGGGGAGCTGTCAGTCTCGCCGTGTCATTGTCCCTTCGCAGCTGCCCCGCCGCGCTCTGCCCGGCCGGCTCGGGGCTGCGGGAGCGCTCCCGCTCCCCTCCGCTCCCTCCCGCTCCCTCCCGCTCACACGCGCCTTCCCCTGGGTCACAGGAACAATGGAGCAAGCAGGACAGGGCAAGCCTGTGCCGAGCTGCAGACACTTGATAAATGGGTGGGCAGGCGGCAAGTGACAATATGCAGACAAGTGATATCATTTGCAAATGGATCCGGCAAGGGAAGCACGAAAACAGAGACGGGGGGAGACAAAGTCAGGGGCACGGTAAAGGTTTCTTTTAACCCTTGCAGGAGGGTGGGAAATATGGTAGCTTGGATGCCTGGGAAAAAAGAGGTTGGGAATACTGCTTCTTGGTCCCTTGCCTGCCACCTCTGGGATAGTGGAACACCCCATGAAGAAGGCACATGACATTCATTGCTTTCTTTAAAAATGCATTTTTAATATCTTTAGCCTTGTCTCCTGATGCAGAGAGGTTGGCATCTTGAGAATTACCCAGGATTTACCTTCCTTAACTCCTCCTTTGGAACAATTCCCATCTCCTTGTTCACTAGTGGTCAGTACCTCAGAATAAGGCTCAGTGCTCGGGCTGCACTGACCTCACCCTTCAGACCCCCCAGCACTGACAGTACCCCATCAGCCTGGTGAGTCAGTGTCCCAGGAAACCCCACATCCCACTGGCAGGCCAGTGGAAACAGGAATGGACAGGACTGCTGGGTGTGCAAATGGCTCTTCAGGAGAGGCTTACCTAGTGAGACAAATTGGCAAACAGGAGAGGTGCTATGCATGTTTTAAATATTTGTGTATGTAAATACTTTGTAAAGGTCAGGCATGAGATTAAATCCCCTCCTTTCCCCTAAACCCTTTCTAAACACTGGAATGAGAAGCAATCATTGCCCAGAAGATTGAATGCAGAAAGGAATAGACAGTCTACTTAAGCTGTAGAACCAATTTCTTTTCATTACAAAACTGTTATGTGTCTCTCTTACTGGCCAACAGTCTCCACCTTTCTTTCATGTGTGTATTTTTTCTGGCCTCAGTCACACAAGAAGTTTTGTATCATGGGCTGTTTTCACACACCACGAGCTTTGCCTTCCTGTCTCAAACCCAGTTGTGCCAGTGACTGTAGGAATGGATCCTACCCCGCTCTCCTCACACTGCATGGTGTATGCCAAGGAAGTCTTGACGCCTGTTTGGAGAGCATGTTCAGGGATGGCTGATGGGGCAGAACACTTTGGGATTATGGAGTTACTCTCAATCTGCTTGTGGCAGCGTCACCTCTGCAAATGAGCCCCACGCAGAATTTCCAGGACCATGAGGATGGGGAGCGTGTCTACAAAAGCTGTGTCAAGTACAGCCACAGACTGTGTATAGAGGCAATGCAATGACCAAGTTTTGGGTTTATGTTTTGTTCTTACAGAAGAGGTTTTGAGAAGAGTTGAACAAATCTGTAGAATGCTCCCTAGGCATCACAAATTCTTCTCTGCTTATGACAGAACCACTGTCATAGAGGTTTGAGGATGTTTCCAAAACAGACCCCACAACCCATCTAAACTAAAACAACCATCAGCCCCCTGTTTCATGACAGATGACTGCATTGGCTTGCTGGCAAAATGAACTGGATTAGGATATAATTCTTCCATGGTGAGATTTACAACCAGGGTTTTGTGGTGAAAGAGGCTCTCAGAGTGCAGCATTTTGTGTGATATGACCTCTTCACCATCTCTCCTGCCACTCTTAAGCATAGTGTAAACTTTGAAGTAATGCTTCCAGCCCTTTTCCCAGTAAAGACATGTCATCTTGCTTTTTCTATCTCTCTCTCTTGCTGGATATCAGCTGTAGTTAACATATTTTAGTTATTCTATTTAAATGCACTAAAAATACAGGTCAAATAGCTGGATCATCCATTGACTGCCTCATTATCCTATTGAATGAGGACTCTTTTTTTGCTTTTACTGTGGACATGGACAGGATATACTGGAACTTGTCTGTCATTAATAGCTTTACACACACCCATCTAAATGGCCAATTAATGTTCACATCTGCCTTAATGTTATTTATTAACTTGCGTTAACTTGCGTTACCTATAACAGCTACTAATGCCTTTGGAAATTATTTTACTTAATTCCTGATTTTTCTTCTGTTCTTTGGCCCCACATTAATGCTATGTTTCTTTCAGAACCTCTGTCATTGTAGGAGGATGGACAAGATGACCTGATAGCCTTTCCCATCTCTAATTTCTATATGCACGCTTCCCTCATTAGGACACTCCTGCACAATAAAAGGCAGAATACCAGACTTAATATCTGAAAAAAGTGTTCTCCTTTTCCCCAGCCGTCTTGCTGTGCTGTCAGGCCTGATTTAGCCTTACCAGCTGCTCATCTGTTGCTCTTCAGGGCACTGAGAGCCCGAAGATGGGAGGAGGTCATTAAGGGTCGTACAGACTCCATCATTAGAAACAAAACTGCACATCGCCTTTCTCATCCTTTTTTTTTTTTTTTTTAAGGAAGCTTTCACATTGGTCAGAGAAGCAAAATGTATGGGTTTTACTCTTCTTAGGCCAAGCACTATCTTTCTGGCCATCAACAGCAGAGCCTTTCTCTTAACTGCTGTTGTACCAGGTCATTCAATTGCATGTGGAAATCCTCACTTCCTATGCACATGGCTTCAGTGCTGAGGACATGCTTCTACATGCCAATGACTACAACAGTAAAAAAAAAAAAAAAAAAAAAGAAGTTGATCTCCGAGTGATTTTTTTTAAATTGTATTTCAGACAATTGCTTTTCCTTTGCTGTTTTGTGTGGTAGCAGAAAAAAATGGAAGATTTCCAGATTTCCCTCTGCCTCATTTTCCTCATCTGACAATGTAGATGGCAAATTTTATGGAATTAAATGCCTTTATCTTTGTGAGATAAGTGAAAATCACACTTGGCTGCTCCTTGTTTCATATTATCTGCATTAGGGGATGAATTTGGGCTTACTCTGAACCACCCTGGAAATCCTTGTTATGACAGTTTTGCTTGATCTTGAATGTGACTGGCCTTTCATTTCACCTGAGGTGACTGAAAAGAAGCTGGAGAGCAGCTGAACAAACAAAAAACTCTGTGGTAAGAAATCTGTAGTCAGAGCAAAACTGAAAAAGTGATATTTGGAAAAATAATAACTAACAGTAAATTCCTGTTCTGGCTAGTGCTTTCTGCACTGGTCCTTTGGAGAAACTCCTGGGCCCAGAGGGGCAATGGATGCCTTTTTTGGGTGTCCTTGAGGATGTAAACTACAAATCACTAAGCAGTCTTGTAGAGCTCTGTCAATGAGGTAGTTCTAGATGTTGGTCCAGGATCCTCCTTTGAGGCTTGCAAAGTCCTTTCAATGGGATGACTTTCAGTTACTCTAAAGTCACTTTGAACATAAGGGAAATGTTAAGGTGAATGCAAAGCATACTGGTTTTATTGCAATCCAAATTTAACAGCATAGTTACTCAATTTCAAGACAGGTGGATAGAAATAGAAAAACATAATTATAACTATCTATATGTTAGATCACCCAAGAGGTGTCTCTCTCTGTTTCATCCAGCTAGCAAGCTGTCAGATTCTTATGCAATGTCTTGGCATATCCCTTCCTTACATATAAGTGTAGTCTCAGGCTGAGCTTTCAGATTTAGGAACAGGTTTATCTTTACAACCCCCAACCTTCCCTGAGGATCCATTCTGAATCTGATATCTGGGAAGGATAAATGCTGCCTTCTGCCTTGCAGAGCAAGGGATCAGCCCTCAGCATATGACTTCTTTATACACTGAGACTGACATTTCATGTAACCACCTATACTTTATTCAACCTTACTTCTACAAAGAGAGAAATGAGAATAGTGTGCATAGTGTTTTCCAATTTCTCATCAAGATCAGACATGATGATAAGTAACCACTTCGGAGTGATAGCAGGTGTTAGCTGGGGTGAATCAACCTTGGGCTGGGCTCTGAGGCATTCTGGGGCAAGGAATTCCAGTGCTATGGATATTACTGACTAGTGATAAAGAGAATTACATTCACAAATCATCCTTTTATTTTGTATCTGTTTAATTTTAATCTTAATTTATTATAAAAAGGGGAAAAAACATATTCAAACCTCTACAAAGGCAGACGATTCTGGTTTTAATATTAAAATATGTCATTTGCAACAACCTTTATAGCTTTGTCATATACTCTCAATAAATGACTACTAAGATTGATTAAAGACCTTAGCTTTGCTTCACATGTTAATCAATTCCACCAGCCAATTAAAGCTTTGGTGCTACAGGGCAGCAGAGATCATCTCTCTGGCAGCATTTATTGTGCAAGCCAAATCTTTATGACCTAACATTGGTAGAGAAACTCAATTTATGGGAAAAGAATGTCAAAGAATTGCAATGTTATTCATGTTGATACTTGATGAATAGATATTTAGAAGTTGTATTTCAGAAGAGGTAAAAGTTAATGCGGAATTGGCTTTCCTGGACTGAAGCAGAATTGGTGCTTTAGAATAGCAGACTCCTACTTCTAAGCTACCCATGCTCTTCCTTCTTTTTATGACTCAGAATATGTCAATTAAATTTGTTTCAATTTCGCTACCTGTAAAAAGGGAATAAAACGACCTGGTTTTCCATCTGGATGAGCTGAGGATGAATTAGCTCATGCTGGAAGTAAATGAAAAGCAAGATATCTGTTCCAGAGATACCACAGTTTCCCTCCTGAACAATTTAACTGAAAATGAATTTGGAGCGGCAAGCACAGAACTACATCAAGCTTGCAGGTCACTGCTTCCTGGTCCTGACTGCACTGAGCATGGCAGGCTGTGGGAAATGAGCAGAGTGGGCTACAGTCCATTTTCTCCCTGTCTCCACAGCTGACCTGCTTAGTAGCTTTTATAACAGTGAGGCCACAAACTAGACATGGAAAATCAACACTTGTTGTGTCAGTTCAACTCAGTGCTGAGGCACACTGATGTGCCTGAGTTATACATGAATAAACAGACTATTTCAACCACCAGGGCTACAAGCCCCTGCATTTTTCAGAGGATTTTTAACTCACTCTAAACATAAAGAGAAATTCTTCACTGTGTAAGATGCCATGATTAAGTGGCCAAGCAAGGACTGCTTTTTTAAGTGTATGTGCCCTGGTCCTTTTACAATGGGTTGCTGTGTGTTGATTGAACTCTCTGAGTGTAATGTAATTTAAATAAAAACCAATGATAATAAATAAAGAGATACAGTAAAAATAGCAATTGAAAATAACTGTAAATAGCACAAAAAGTCTTTTATATTTTCCATGGTGGATATTTATTACAAAATTCTTTGGTATTGTGAGGTATTGCAAAATTCTTTATTTCATGGAATATACATTTGAGAGTGTTGAAAGATCAAATTCCTGGAATTCATCTATTCTTGAGGTGGATGCTAACAACATGTTAAGACTAGACTGAGGGCATTATCTGAGTTCCATGTATAGCCTGAATTCCAGACGAGACTGAAGCCAATTTTATTTATGTTTCATCTTGGTATAATATCTTCCTGTCATTCAATTGTCTTGGTCTAAACACTGCAGGAAAGTTACTTTCAAATTATTGTCTGGGTGTCAGGGGCTAGCAAGCTAATAGCCTAATTGCTTTTGTAGTCTTTATTAGTTGAAATGTTTATTAGAAAGGTTACTTTTTATCCAATGAAAGATGACAATCTGGGTTTGATTGAGAGCTGTTTGTTGTTTTAATATTGTTAGCTGTGTGAATGGGTTAACACACTTCTCATCTTCCAGAAGCTGAAGGCTATGAGAAATCCCAGGGGTAGCCACTCCTCAGCCCACATTTGCTGCCTTTGCCAAGAAAAGATCCCATAAGATTTCACCCCCTCCATCACTTAAGGGTTGTGATGATTTTTAATGTCACTGCCTAGATGGCCTGGAGATTTTTATCTATTGCACTTACAGGTCACCTTAATATTATCTCACTCAGAGAGGGGAAAAAGTTTCTAGTGGGATAATATTAAGTTATACAGCATGACACAAGGTCAGACTGTGAGAGACAGGAATATATGAATAAAGCCAGTGGCCATGAGAGTCACCAGTGTGAAAAAAAAAAAACCCAAACAGAGAAAAAATAAAAAGAAAGAAGAGAAAGGAACAAAGAGTAAGAGGGGAAAAGTGCTGGTGGAGGAGAGAAGTGAGGAGGGGACAAAGAAGAAAGATTAAAGGAGAAAAAGAAAGGATCAGGGTCAGAGTGGGTAATGTAAAGTCATCTTTCTTATCCCAATCATCTGCACACTGTGTGCTCTCGGTGGCCATGTTCATACGGAATTAGCTTCAGACTGTTTCTTTTCTCTGGGACTCCATCTTTTTGAAAATGCATCATCAGTACAACTCCATCCTGAAGGCATATTACGCTAATGCATCATTATTGCGCCGGCTGACTGATGATGCTCCCATGTCATACATCACCAGAGCTGCGCCTCGCTCTGATGAAATGTTGGAGTGATACATAATCAGGGAGAAGCACACAGGTCCCACAGCTAACGACTCCAGAGATGTAAACTATCCAGAATTAAAGCTAAAGCCTTGGAGAAGGGGAGCCAGCAAAAGCCAGCATCCCTAAGAGTCTGGCAGCAACCCGAAACTCCTGAGAAAACCTACAGTAACTTTGAGTTACATTAGTGGAAGTGCCTGGAAGGCTGCCAAAATCCAGCTGCTGGGCTTGGACAAAAGTCACGAAAGCCTTAGCAACATGGCAGTAATGAGAGGCAGCTACCAGAAGCTGGGGAGGGCATACAGCAACATCCCACTCCAGCCCTGCCTGTGAAGGCAAAAGCACAGCTTGACTGATAAGCAGATACACAGCAAAGGCAGGAAAGAAATGGGGAAGATGGGGACACCTGTCATGGGGCAGCTGGGCCTTGGCTCCCTTCCAGATAAGCATCTCTCCTCACCTCCCTAAAACACAGTCATGCTGCCTTTATGGCTTCCTGTGGCAGCCAGTGGCTGCTGTGATGGATGGGCTTGCAGAATCCAGCCCTGGCCAGTGTGAAGTTGCATCACCCTCCTGTTAATCTGTTTTGGAAGAGGGGTGGAAGAAGAATAGAAACTTGGCTTAATGGCAGCCTGAAACTTGGCATGAAACAGTAACTTCTTGATCCATACACACATACGTTCTTCCTGTCCTGCACAGGGTTTGCCCAGTGCTGTGTAAAAGCCCAACTTGTTTTGTACACACCTTCCTTTACCTCAGTGCTTCCTCCCAATACAGCCCATGCACCTGTCTCCTACTCCCAACCAGAGTCTGGTTCTCCCTCTGCTTGTGGCCTCCCAGCGCCCTGCAGCAATTTCTGTCTCTGTGCCCCAGTTCCCTAGCAGCCATAGTGGGACCTGTGGATAATCCTCTGCTAGACACAGCATTGTTCTTTTCTGAGCAAGGTCTCTGTTCTCTGTTTCAGATTGCTTCTTACAGAACAAGTCTGAAATAGTCTTTCTTCTCATGGAATATGTCCCTCTCTTCACCAGTTGTAATTCCCCTGAGGATAAGCACATGTGATCGTCAAGTCATTGGTAATAATAATTCCATGAGCTGGATTCCTCTCAGCCTTTCTCCATCATGTCACCTATGTAACAGCGGGACTAGAACACATCTGAAGTATCTCTGCCACCAGAATGGAATTACTCCAGATCTACACCCACATTGCTGAAAGTTGAATTTGCTCCAGTGGTGCTAACCAAAGAGGATTTTTACCAGATAGGTTGGAAATGTAAACTGTCAAAAATTAGAAAAGGCCTCAACTCAGCATAGCAAGACATCATTTTCTCCCTTAGTCTTATAAAACTACTGTGTAGCTGCCATACTTCACATATCTTTTAATGGACTTGATATTCTGCTTTTTCACAAGGGAAATAATCCCATCACAAGGCTGCAACTATATTAAGGAGCATTGGTTTGCAGTGCTCGTCATGTAAATACCAAATTTGGCTGCAAGCATGGAGTATGATATTTAAGAATGAATGTGCTGCAGGAAGATCTGAGACTTTGCAAAAATGAATGAATTTTGGCACAATTAAACAATAGTTTTGCTTTTAAAACACGATCCCTTGCAAGCCACTGCTGGCTGTAAGTTCTTGTAATGCATTCCTTTGTAAATTCTCTTCTAATACAGAAGAACTCAGAGCAGGTCTCTGAAAGATTAATTTCAGATCTTTGAGAGATTCATTGACAACTGGTGTTCATCATCTGTAGGAATGACAGGCAAGGAAAGCCTTCACAGCAAAATCACAAGCGTGTGTGCAAACACATTCTTGGAGAGCTGTCTCTTTGCAAAATAATCATTGTCTCTGAGTCTCCAACCCCTAATTTACAGTTTCTGTATGGCCATAACCAGGAGCCAGAGTCACTGTCAGCGGGTCAGTGGTAACAGGACTAACAAACAAGTGCCACAGGATACCTTGAGGCAAATCAGCCCCTGACAGGTTCATCCCTTCTGTTGAAGGTGGTTGGAAGACAGACTCGGCCAACAGCTATGTCCCTGCCTTCCCTTCCTAGACCTGACAAAGTTCTGTTCAAAGCTAATGATAAGCCTGAAATAAAATAATGACAGTTCAGTTCAGGTAAGCACTGTGAAACACAGATGGCTATGTGGGCTGTCCAAGTAGCTTTGGCCTGCAACAACAGGGACTGCAAAATTAATTTGAAAATATCATTTTTTTTTCTACTTTTTATGCTGTCAGAAGCCCTGTTGTTTCTCAGGTAATTTTCCAGAACTGAGACTCACTCAGTTTATAATTCTGTCCCTCCAGTACTGGTCAAGATCAGGAGAGAGATTCTGAAAACAATAGTTAAAAGAAAGTTGGACAATGCAAGGAAAGGAGTGGGGATGCCCTTAGGGAGAGACAAAGTAGGTGGCAGAAGTTGGGGGAGAAGGAAAGAGCTGAATGTTTCAGTAATGCACTGCTACATTTGCTTGAATTTAAGTCTGATTTTAGCCAGTGGTTTGTGTTGCTATTTCTCTGAACTCCTGGAGCTGCACAACTTTTTGATATTTACTTCATAGGTTGTGTCTGTGTCCAGCCATATAAGAAAACACAGAAGTTAGCCTGAAGTTAGCCTCTGAAGAGGTCACAGAATTGTACTGCCTTTGCATCAACCAGAAATCTCTCAAAGGAAATCAGTAATGCTACTTCTTTCCTTTGGATTTAATTAAAGAAACATTTCAGACTCCAATTTGAAAGCAAACACAAACAAAAAAACCCCCTTAACCACTGGCTTTCTCTTACAGCTACTGTCTACCCTGTGCACTGAAAGGTGAGGAGGAGGAATAATTCGATAACACATAGAGAACAACTTCTAATGTCTTCATTTTTATCATGTTCATGAAGCATTTTAGTCTTATTGTTTCTTTTCACAATCTGTTTGAGGTCATTAGTAGTAGTAAAGTACTTTACTTAAAGTACTTAAAGTACACTTTACCCACCCAGAGGACTGTGAACCTCTAGGAAAAGCCAGAGAACCACATGTAAGTTGGCTGGTCCAAGGCTACCACTTAGTTGCTTACAGTCTCCCCCCACAAAGAGGAGACTATCCATTGAAAAATCAATTTATAATATGCATCTTAAGTCTAGTTAAATGCCCAGACAAGACAACAGAGTTGGTATGAAACCCTACAGCAGTGCAGAGGTTATCAAAAATATATTGTTTTCCATGATCTTTAGTTTTTCTGCTGGACAAACATCCAGGGAAATGTGAAGCCTCAGATATTTTCTCAAGAAACTGCTCCCCAAAAATGCAGACTATTATTTCAACCTCCTAGATAAAGAATGGCTGGCAGCTCTGAGCCTTGGGCTCCCTGGCTTTTGCTGTTCTAAGACTGAAGCTAGACTGAAAAGAGGTTAACATGGGAGACAGAGCCAAGGCCACCAAGAGCAAGATGGTCCTCTGCTGCCAGGGCACCACACGACTCTCTGCTGTCTTCTTACCAGCAATACAAAGGATGAAATCCTTGAGTAAAAAAATGGTTCAATTTATTCTAGAACAAAATGTCCATGAGAGATACTAGTCAGAACCTTAATACACTTCTGCATTCTTCCAAGGAAAATAAGAGTGCATAAAGCCTGAATTTTTCTGGATTTAAAAGGCAAGAATTGAATTTGACTCAACACTCTTCTAACACCAATCTGCACCATGTAGGTTCAAGACAGTTCTAGTCAAGTATTTTGTGCTTGAGAGTGTGGAATTCATTTCTGCTTTGCATAGCATTTAATGTGCAGTTGAGTTGTAGTCATTAAACCCAAAGAATTACAACTAACATTCAGTCTGTTTCTGCTGGATAACCTTCAATACAAGTTATGTTTGAATTTATTCCGAATGTACATTTATTCCAAATGGAGGTAAATAAATGAGTGACACTGTGGTGTAGGTGGGATCTGTGAAAAGAGACATCAACTGTGGAATATCTTCTGGAAAAAGAAACACATATTCATCTTTGAGGTATTTATTTATAGCATACACACACACACACACACACACATATATATATATATACACACACACACATCACCCAGAATTTGCAGATCACATGTAAGTTCACCTCCCTTTTGGTAAAGGACTTTATCAGAGAACAGAATAAGCAACTGAACACTTAAAAAATTTCCTGCTGTGAAACGTCTCCTCATTTTCCAGTTTTACTATTTTGGCAATTCTGAATTAGCATTTCTTCATAGCAATCCCCAAAGTGTCACCAAATGAATTCTGCACTAAAAGAAAATGCTCTGTCTGTGTTCCCTCTATGTGCAAACACGATGGGGCAGGGAGCTTTCTCCCCATGGAACTTCTGTCAGTCTGGAGCTGGGTGAGAGGGTTTGTGCAGTGGAGCAGCCCTGTCACCCTTCTTACTGCCACTCTGCATTGGCAGGACCCTGAGCACCCAGAATGGCCTGAGCACTGAAGTTCAGGACAAGCAGTTGCAGACAGATGTGGCAGTGACTCTGCTGTGTTTGGAAAGCAGCTGGGTTAACCCTCTTGGGTTAAAGATTAAAGACCAGCCATTTTCCATTCTTAGCAGAGAAAGTAGAAATTTAATTTTTTTTCCTCTGGGTGAACAGGAATGGGAGTTCGATATAAGGCACAACAAATGAACTTGAGAGCTATTTAAGTTTTGTTTTCTTCAGTGGGGGAAAGAATTTGTCCTTGTATCAGAATTACTCTTGGAGATGAGAACAAGCAGAGCAAAGCTGGGACTTGCAATTGTTGGACATGTCACTGCACTCTCTTTGGCAGCATCTGCTTCTGAACAGGCCCAGTAAGCATGAAAGCTCCTAACACACAATTGCACACCTGTTCCTTGCTCTTTACAGGCCAGAGTCTGCATGTTCACCAGCAAGGGCTGCAAATCACCAGCAGGTCTCACCAGCTTTCTTTAGGAAGGCTCAATATATTAATGCAATGGGCATGATTCAAGGCATTTTGTTATGAGGGTGGGACAACCCACCAACTTTTAGCATATTTTCCATCTATTTTTTTTTTTCTTTCACAGGCAGTGAATGCAGGATGTATCATAAAGGGTAAATTTCTTGGGCAAGTGGAGACAAATTTTCATGGGGGTCTTAGGGAAATTTGATCTTTGCTAATCAAGCAAGAAGGCACTTTCTCAAGCTGTGGAGATGACAGCAGCTGTGCATGTTACTGGGGAGAATGAAAAAATTTGCATCTTCAGTTTAATGCACAAGATGGGTGGAAGAATGGGGGGACCAGCATGTAGAAAAACTGTAATTTGCATCCCTTAGAAGTATCATCTAATAATGCAAAAGTCTCCTCAAGGATTCTTGGGTTTAGGATTCATAACATTGTGAAAACACCTTTCCTAACCAAAGGTAGTTTGGAAATATGTTACAGTATTTGAAAGACTTTGTTCCAAGCAGCAAAGCTGCACAGAAAATCTGCAGGCATCCCTGAGACATAAATATATGTCCTGATTACCTGCTATCCCTCCTGGGTACAGGTGTTTCAGGCAGAGCTGCCAGTGCTTTAACACAGTAAGCCTAAGATGCTAATTTATTTTGGAACACATAGAAAGAATGTGAGTTTTTAAAGTATATTTACCCACTCTGCAATTTAGCCATGGCTAAGGAGAGAGCATTTTTGACAGCCAGGTGTGATCAGTATTCCAGCCTTACACCTCCTCAAGGCCCAGGTCGGTGGTGTCTCTGAACAGGCTCTCCTCTCCTCGTCATGTGCTCCCAAGATGAAGAGCCTCTGCATGGATTTACCACGCACACACAGCTCCCACCCCAGCAGCTCCTAGCACACCTGTGCAGCCTGAGGTGACTACATAAAAGAAGCTCATAAAGCAGCACTTACACTTCATTCATTTCATTCACCAGCTCGAGATTTTAGGAATGGAATGGAGCACAGCTGGCCTTTGGATGCCAGATGTACTTCATAAGCCAACACTGGTTCAGCACACAGGCAGAAGGCTTCTCTTCTCGTGGCTCTCCACAGGCAATAGAGAGGAAGCATGCTGGCACTCTCACAGCTGGCAATGGGGCTGGCACAGGAGAGCTGTAAATACTGTGTGGGCACAAAGGTGCAGGCTGCCAGGGTGAGGGCAGGTCACCAAGCCTCCAGGGTGCCTGCAGGAAGGCACAGTGAAGGGTGCTTTGCTCTTCTTTAACTGAAGGGAAAAGGGTACAGTGGGTGACAGACGTGTTGGATCACGTCTGGTCTGACAGGGACAGATGCTGCTGGGTGTGGGGATTTGTCTCAGGAGGCTTTGGGGCTTTGTTATGTTGCTGGAGCAAGGAGCTGCTTCTGCTTGGGACAGTGGAAAGCTCCACACTCCGAGGAACTGTCTGGATCTGGGGATCCTCCCTCCCCTGACAGAAGTAACATTGCTGCCGTGCCTGCTCGAGATCCTGGTCTACCTATCTATTCACATGGCAAAGGGAATCTTCCATTTCCACCCATCTCACCTGAGAACATGCCCAGGATGGGTATGAGAGTACCCCTAGAAGCCATGCCATCTCTACACGATTTGGGCTGCTGCTGGAGCAGAAAGGAGCACATGGGAGAGAGATAACTCTCTGTTATGTCCTCCGACTCCTTCTTATTGATTTGCAGATCAGAACATACTTTGTCAACTTGATCTTTTCCCTCAGAGACAGAGCAATTAAAGAGGACAGCAGTATATCCAACAGAGGGAATTAAAGGAAAACTCTCTGACTAGGTAATGTTTGAAGCTATGATTCTTGATGCGTAATCTGCTCCTTAGGACTACGGGCACAGTCCCAGTAATTTCTGGGTTTATTAAATTATCTACAGCACTTCCCTATTGGATGCATGCTGAGCTCCAGAGGAACTTCAGACAGCTCTTTCTCAGAGCAGGATGAGTGCTCACAGAATGTGCTCACCCTGGTTGGGCGCCTCCACTGCCAGGGTGGGATGGTGTGATGGTAGAGGCTGTCTGATGGAGATTCACTTTACCAGGTACCAAAATCAGTGTACAGATACCCAGACCTATGGGCTGAGTGCAGAAATATCTCAGAAATAAGCTGTAAACATTCAGAATGGCTGGCGCTGAGCACAAGTGAGAGGAAGGAGATAAAAATGACCCATCTTGGACTTAAAAGTTTCTTTTTCAAAACCTTTTTTTCTTCCCCAGACATATCCACATATCTCTTCCCGAAATATGTGAATAGCCAGTCTTCAGACTCAGCACAAAGTCTCTCTTCAGGCAATGCTACCTGAGTAGGGTCCATAAGGAAGGAGAAGACAATCCAGAAGCAATTAATATGCCAGGCAGTAGTCACAGTTCACTTAAAGTAGCCCATAATGTCTTTATTTCTCACAATAAACTTAAAAGAATCTCCCTGGATTTCCCTGAGGCTGATAAATGAATAGGATTATATATCCAGCCTCTTTGAGTAAACACTGCATCAAGAAAACCTCAAAACAATAACAGCAGCAAGAGCACTGATATTCAAAAAGACTCAAAGTGCAGAATATGGGTCCTCATTTCAAATATCCCCAAGGCTGTGGATGCTCACAACTGAGATTCCATCTTGGCCTCTTGTAAAACTGAAGAGTCATGTGAAAAATCTGAAACTGAATTGCTTAAATTCAAGGCTTTTTTTTCAGCCAACTATTTCACTTGCTCCTTTTTTAGATAAACTATGAGCCTTCTCTTAGTGCTGGCATTGTCAAATGCATCCTAATCTCAGTATCACCTTCAGCTGGTTAAGTCATATTTTCACCCCATTTACACATGGAGAATGGCCACCAGTGGTTTAATAGCATTGTCCACAGTGCTGTAGAGAAGTAAATTAGGGTCTAACTTTGTCAGAAAGAGCATTTTCCAGGAAAAGTGTTTTCATTTTCTTCTCTTCATGGTAATCCACTGATATCTCCAAACTCCAATTTTAATATTTCTTTATATGTTTGTAAAAGTTACCTGAAGCACTTAATCATATTTTAAAATTATTAAAGGAGCCCTAGGAGCCTCCAAGTTCTAACACTACAAGTATTTTCCCCAGGGCACTGGATTACAGTAGAATTTTTTTTTTAATTTGCAGAACTCAGAAAAGTCAGAAGATGGCAGCAGCTCATTCATGCATTAAACAATCCTTAAATCTCATGAACAGAACAGCTCTTCCTTTAAGTTATCTGAATTATGCAACTACATAAGAATAGAGATTGATAATTTACTAAGCACAATAATTCTGCTTATCCAGGCTCTGCAGTCATCAAAGCTATTATTTATCATATTCTTTTTTTTTCCATTGTCATGAGTGCAGTGGAGAAATTTACAAGGGTGAAGGAAAGTACATTGTTGTGAAAGAGTTGGATGCTCTTACGGCTGTGAAAGAGATGGATACTTTTAATTCTAGTCATATATTTCCAGGATCCCTACACTTTACTCTTTTTTTTTTTTGTTCTATTTTGTAAATATTATATTATAGAAAATAGAAATATGGTGTTTTTGCTATTTCCAAATAACATGAGATGCGAAGAGGAATTGTTGTTTTCCCCCTGCTTCTTTTACAGTTGAATATTTTTATCTCACTCTGTGCTAATCTACATACCTCATCACTTTCACACTGCCAGCAGTGGGATCTCTTCTCTCCAAAGATTTAATAGCGTTAATGTTGCAGTAATGACCTATATTACTAAATTTTCTCTACCTTGAGAAAATATATCATAGCACATTTAAAGTATGGCACAAAGGGTTAGCATAAATAATTAAACTAAATTACAGCAATCAGAAAAACAAGGCAGGCCAAATCCAAGCCGCCTCAGAAGAAATCTGGTGTAACTCCATTGCTGCCAGTGGGATTACTCCCAAATGGCCTTGGTTTAAGGGATGCGGGATCTGGCATCCTAGCTTTTGTAGCACAACCTCCTTGTCATTGTGTGTTCACTTATTCACTTAATTCATAAAATTCAATCAATCGCAATGGGCCACCCAGCCACTGGAGTGAAGAATAGAAAATCTCTTGTAGATGATATTTCTTTGATCAACTACGTCTGAAAGTGCATTTCCCCCTCCCGCCCCCCAGCACAAGAATGCATCAGAGACCGGGGCTGACACTGTGGTGCAGGGAGCTGTATTTCCCTCCAGCCTCATTTGTATTGCTTTATTGACATCTTAATGACAAAACACATCCCCAGGTCCTATGAAGCACAGAACAAGTCAGAGAAATTAGAATAATACCTAGCCCTAATTAGAAGCCAGGTATCTGCCTGACATGCTCTCTTGTTGTATTTAGCTGCAGATAGTTGTATGTTGATTGATTGCCTGGTTGTCTGATTGATTGATAGAGAGGCTTCACTGAGCTCATAGACACACACGTGAAGGAAGCTTTTGATGTCAATATGAACAAAGGTAATGATAGACTTACAAACAATGCCAAATGCTGAGTCTATGTGTTTGGCTTAATGCAAACAGAAAGTGTGCCCGCCACTCTTCTAAGAGCAGTGAGACTAGAAGGAAGATGTCTTGTGTATGATTGAACCTCATAGCTACAGGCAAAATTGTACTGTCAGGAAGATTTGCAGGTGATGTTTCTGATTGCCTGAAGATCGCTGCACATAAGCAGGGCAACAGAAATTAATCCAAATCCTTCCTTTGCAGCGTCACAAACACTGTTTTAGAAGTGGGCTTCTAGAGCTCGTCTGCTCCAGCAGGCAAGGCTTTCTGGATAGGAATGAGATTGATTTTCTGTATATGAGGATCACAAATGTACTTCTATGTGGGTGCTAAGGCATTAATTGACAAGGCTCAGTGTGCTACACGCAGAAATGATCAGCAGCACACAGAACTAGAGGGCTGCAGAGTTCTCTCTGCATCTCCCCCCTCATATGCCCCCAAATAGAAATATTTAACAACAAATAGAAAACCAGAAAAACTTTAAGGGACACCTTGATCCTCGAATGCTGCTGAGCCCATCTTTCTCTGATGCCTTTGATCTGTACTCCCCTCCTCTGTTCTGCACAGTGACAAATGCACTGCACACAGGGCACAGAGTGCAGCACAGCAGGACAGATCCTTTCAGCTAGAGCTGTGCAAAATGTTCATAGCAGAGCCCCAAATCACAAGAAACTTGCCTGGCTTCAGGTTTCATTGCAAGCTTGGAACTCAGACCACGTTTGTCAAAAGGTTGCTGAGATTTGCTAGCCCTTTGAGAAATTTCTCTCTTTCTTTCCCTTGTGAGCTCCTTTTCTCTCTTTCTCTCTCTAATCTGCCTGAATTTCTAAAACTATTTCCACACTGTTCAGGAGCTAGGAGGACTCACAGGTTTGGACTAAAAACCCTGCCAAAAGTACTCTCTCATGGTGTCAATTTAAAACCAGGTGAAAGTAGACAATTCTTTTCAAGAAAAAATCCCAAATCCCAACAACACAAACCTAACAACACGCCCCCGAAAAAAACCCCAAAGCTCCCCAAACAACCAAACAGTAACAATAACAACAACAACAAAAATCCCAACAACTGACACACATTGTCTCTCCCTGCAAATTTGCGAGTCACAGACTTGGTTCATCAAAAAGTTTGAATGTTTTCAGAAGTGTCTCAGTAATCCTACTGATGGCCAGTATTAGAGCCAGCACTGGATTTTTTTAAAACCCCAAAAGGCAAACCAAGACATGGCTGTGCAATTCCGTTGCAGACCAAATTGAAATGAATCTTTGTAAAATTAAATAATGTTTTCACACAGCTCTATTTTTTCAGTATTGTGTTTTGACACAGCAGAGATTAATGAAAGTGTGTATCACCTGGCTCTTACATGATCCCTCACTCAAAGGTCTCGCATCACTTTACAAAGATTATCTGCGCAATTAATTGACCTGTGGTCAAACACAAAGTCAGTGCTGAGGTTTGAACCCAGGTCTCCTCAGAGCCTTAAACTCAAGCTCATCTTCCTTGCTGGCAGAGTGCTGTCTAATTCAGTTTGTGCCAATGACATTTCATGATTCCGCTTGCATATTTAAAGAATAGGTGAGTGATCTCTCTCTGGACATACCTTATGTGCTCTGGTGCACATAATATCAAGTGGCATATGAATTCAGTACAGTGATGTGCACTTTTTCAGACCTTTTTTGCATGGCATCTGAAGTATCTACCCTTTCAGTACCTAACAAACAGACTGGAATTTATGCACAGACTTAATGAAAATCTTCAGTTCAACACAAAGTTTTAAGCAATGTGTGAAGTTATCACACAGTGGTAAGGGATGATTTGGGTTTTGATTGGCCAAACCCCATGAATTTCAGAGAACCTAACACTTCCACAGATGCTCCGTGGACAAGATCTCTAGGAAGTTAACAACTCTTGTGTTCTGATACAGATGTCAAGCTGGCTTTATAATCTTGCAAGGACATTAAAACAAAAGAAGAGAAAATAGTCTTAGGCTAGTGCAGGTTCAGTTGAGTCATCATGTTTTAATGCCCAACCTTTGTTTGTTTTCTATTTCTCTTTGGAGATCTTTTGCCATGGAAGGTTAAAGATTACTGAGATAACTAACAATAAATGTGTCTGGCGTTGTGACTTTTGACCAATAATTATAACTTGGATTGACTGAAACAAATCTTTATCCAATTTTATTTTACATCCTATTGCAACAAAATTTACAAGGGTGTGAATTAAAACCTTAGCCCCGGTGATGAACATAAAAATGGGGATGGACATTTTTCTGAGCTGTGGCAACCTGAGCCCTTGTCTTTTATCAGCAGTGTGGACTGCAGTGTGCAGTAATTGCTTAACTGCTCCTTTGCCCGTTAGGACTCAAATTGGCTTTGGAGTGGACTTGAGAAATGACTCAGAGTTTCAACAGACACACCCAGTTACTGGCTTTGTACTACACTAAACGCTTTCCAATAGAACATATTTTTTAAAGGAAAGGCTGTATATTGCTCTCTGTAGACCTGGGGGCATATATTCAGTCACAACCTAGGTGCAGGTTGAAAGATGTCTGTGCAAACTGCTGTCTCACACCCTGCCAGCCTGCTTCAGTCCTGCTCTGAAAGGGTGTCTGGGGTGGGTAGAAGCCCTGTGTAAGCCCCACATGACTGCTGCAGCTGGCAGAGTTAGCAGCAGGGACAGCTTACACAGGAGGCAGTGCCCTCATGCCCTGTGTAGGGAAGAGTCTGGAGCTGCAGGTGGCCATCAGCACATTTCCTGGTGCAGAGGCCAAGGTTAGGTGACATTTGCATAGGTGGTCAGTCATTAACAGTTGTGGCTTTGATGGTCTCCTCTGAAAAGAAGCACCTTACAGCCATTCCAGTTTGGGGAGCTTTAGCTAAGCTAATCCCAGTGCTGGTCATGTCCAAGGTATAAACTGGTTTATGGAGAGCAGCTGTCACAGGTGGGTGGTTACAAACCAGGGCTGTGTTGGAACCAGGCACTGAAGCAAAAACACCAGAAATTCTCATCACCAATGCATCCTGCTGCCCAAGCCAAACAATCTTCACTATCCTGCCCAGGAACCAACACTCTGGTCCTGGCCAGATGCACACTGCAAAAATTAACATAAATTCTACTATATATGATTCTCCCATTCACAAATATTGAAACAAAAAAAGCTTGACAGAAATAAATGAACTTATTTTCCAAAGTTATTTTTGTCCATTTTTTAAAAAAATACAAATTAAGTGGTTCTTTAACTAGAAAATGTCTAGAAACTCTGTCTTCCACAATCAAACATGTTTATTAAGCAGATTATTATCTTTCCTGCTTTAAGTAGTTTCTAGCATTTTGGTGCCACAGAGGAAGAACAGCAGCAGGTTTAGTTATTAATAATATGTTGTCATGACAATTTTTCTTGCAATGTTGGAAAAATGCTCTCAATAACGTTGTAGGTGCAGCCAGCTTTCAAAGTAGTTGCAAAGGCTGATTTCTTTGGACAGGGTGATAAGGGGTAGGACTTGCCCTCTATCAAAGTTTAAAAGATTTTTAGGAGAAAAACTCTGATCTTCTTGCTTAAATTTGTAATTGTCCACTCATAAGTAGTCATGTGAGAATTTCAAATATTATTGTATAGGAAGGAGAACACAGAATTCATGATACAGTGAAATTTCTGTTTCTTTTCAGGATCACAAATGTTAAGAAATTTCAGAATGATCTTTGGATACTTTTAAATTTTATTTTCTTTTTTTGTTTTTGACTCAAGAATTCAATTTGGGAAATTCTCAAAAAAAAAAACCCTTTAATTCCCCCAAAGAGGTTTTTGTCAGAAAAGAGGCATCATCTAAGCCAAGAGAGAGATAAGGAGGTGGTTTTGGCTTTGGGTTTTCATCATCCTTGAGTTCCATGCCATTTTTATGGAAAAAATTTGATATTAGACACTGTGACTTCAGTCCCACCGAGGGAATAAAATTACTTAAAGTAAGTCCTTTCAGAGTTACATTTTAAACTATTAGATGCCCAATGTATTTGGGTTAAGAAGGCTGCTGAGCCATAGAGGTATCTTGTTTTACCCCATGGTAACCACACCATTTAAAATGGAAAGCAGAGACCACCCTTCAAACTCTTTGCCTGCTTGCTGCACATCATTTCAGCACAGTGCACTGCCCCCAGGTAATCAGATACTCTGGTTTTCCAGTTAGTCTACTTTATATGAAAAATAAATATCCATTGAAGTGAAGGAGGAGAGCACCCGCGCATGATGAGGGGGAGAGAGACTTACTCTGCTGCCAGCGATTAGCACACTAATGTGAAATAAGGAAGAGAGGCCCAAATCTCTGGGCAAATAAATATTTTATAATCTACAACAAGTGGAAGGGTTTCTGCAAGAGAAGTCGTGCTGGTGGAAACCGAGTACGGTGGGTTGTGCCTCTTCTCAGGGGAAACCTGGCCTTGAGCTCAGGCAGGATGGTAAAGAGGAAAGCAAGCCTCCCCTTCTGTGTTGCATCTCTATCCAGGGGACATGGGAGGAGACTTTTTCTTCTTTCCACATAGTTTTTATGATGACCTGCTTTAGGCTTCTAAAGCAGCCTCTAATTTCAAACGGAGATAGATCCTTATCTGCTTTTGTAAGGCAAGACTTAGATCTATTTTCTCTTCCTAGCAGAAGTATCTCTGATTTCAGCAAAAATAACTCACCACATCATAAATCACTTCTGGCAACCAAGAGCTGGGTGTGGATGTGGCAACAAACAGTGGGGGAACCCTCCTGCAGAAAAACTGACCCCAACAGTCAGCTTGTGTCCCCACTACCCAGAGAAGGAGATGAAGAAATAGGAGCAGGATCAAGAGGCATTTTTGTGCTTGCTCAGTCACGCTCCTGTGACAAAATATCTCATGGCTTGCTTGTCCCAGCTATCAGCCCATCCAGCCTTTCTAGGGATCTAACAACAGCAGGGTACCACAAAAGGACACCCTGGGCACACCGAGTTGTTTTTGTTGTCCAGATTGGTATTGAATTTATTGCTAAGTCAAGCTGGTAGTTCTAATCTGATCTAAGTGAACAGCTGATATTAAATGTACATATCATTATAAAGTGCGTGCCACCTCCTTACATCTGAGGACCTTGGAAGGTCCCTTATTTTCTCTGTTTGCATGGGTGGGTAGCCCCAGGAGGGACAGCACTGGGCAGCTTCTCTTGAGCCTGGGGGAGATACAGGATCTCTACAGGGGAGAAACACAGGGCCAAACAGCAGCAAAGAGGTGCTGATAACATGCCCAGGGAGGTTTGGTACTGGGTTTAACAGGGGCCTCCACATCATGACACTGACATGCAACATTGGCAGAAAAGAGCCTTTAGCCCTCTGATAATATCAAAGATGAAGCAGGGAAAGTTCTTAGCGTGGGACTTTGAAAAAATGTTTCTTTTGGAAAGACAAAAATATTTTTTTATATCTTCAGGTTGTTTGTGAGGAGAAGAAAACAGGCTCTGTATGAGGGATGTTTTTTGTATTTTACATCAGGCCCCTGTGTGTTTCTCCTTTCTGGGTACATGGGGAGACAGAAGTTTTGCTTCTGTCCTTCATGCCAGGAGAACATTGATCTACTGTCTTGGCAGAAGGGAGGACTACTGCTAGATCTGTGAGGTAGGGTTTATGAGTAGTGATAAAGTAACCCAATTTAACCTGAGTATCCCCAAGGTGCTTTATGTTAACACTCGTTCAGTTTTAGCTCTGAGCTGTATATCTGCAGATGGCCATGAACATTTCCTGGCCATCAGGATACCAGGCTCATTGTGGCAGCACTGCCCAGATATGCAGAGATGGATAGGCTGGCTTACAAAGTCCTTGGACTAGCCCTGAATCATCTGTTTTACAGGAGTTTGAGGACCTCAGCACCCAGCTGTAGTCACACAAGCCATGGCAGCGACAGTATTCACACTGGGATTGCTGGGATTGCTTTGGGAGGAGAAGATGGTGGCCTTTTCCTGCCAAAAAAATTCGAAGCTGTGAAAAAATTGTAGATTGTAGCTGTAATCCTGGCACATGTCAGAAGGAAGAGCTGATGGGAACTTCTCTGGCAAACATGGACTGAAATGTCTTCAGAAGGGCTAGGTCTCTCCGTCTAGGAAAACCTTCACAAGGGCATGCATCTTGTGTCTTTGCCTCTCAAGAGTGCCAACAGAGAGGATGCTTTCACGTGCAGGTAGCAGATACCTGAGTAAGAGATGGCTGAGAGCACACATGGTGGATGGGTGCTATCACACAATGAAATCAGATTAAGAGGCATGTAAGGTGTGCTGAGGAGTCCCAATCTGTGTTCAGTCATTCCAACAAGGGTTCTGCAGCTGGGGTGTGGTTGCAGGTTCCAGTAACATCTGGAAACCTAAAGTTCCCATGATGAATTCAGCCCGGGGAGTCTCTCACCTGATTTTTCTGCTGTGATGGTTTCAGGATGGTGGAGGTCCTGGCTGCAGTACTGGTCTGGAAACCTAAAATTCCCATGGTGAATGCAGCCCAGGGAGTCTCTCACCTGATTTTCTGCTGTGATGGTTTCAGGATGGTGGAGGTCCTGGCTGCAGTACTGCCAGGCATTTCTGTGGGGAGGGTCAGGCTGCAGCACTGAAGATGGTTGAGGTCAGCCTGTGTTCCCACCACATGTGGTTGGGCCATGATGGATTGCAACCACCATCTCTACTGCACTGAGCAACTGGAGGCATTTAAGCCACTGCTGAGCTTTTATGGGAGCGTGTTTTTTACAGTTTTCCTGAGCTGTGCTAGCACCAGGTATGTATGGGAATTAAAGGATACCTTGGTATTTGAACAGTAGCCACTGTCTTGTGGCTATGGAGCAGAGAAATGTCCAGGACATATGGCTAATGCTACTCACAAAGAACAATGTTTTTTACTGTTTTCCTGAGCTGTGGTAGCACCAGGATGTTTGGGAATTAAAGGATACCTTAGTATTTGAACAGTGGCCACTGTCTTGTAGCTATGGAGCAGAGAAATGTCCAGGACATATGGCTAATGCTACTCACAAAGAACACCTAAGGCTCTAACACCTACCTGTGGGGTGGCTAAGCATGCATCAGGTGACATGAGGTTTGTAAGGATGAATCATATTTTTACTAGAAACGTGGTAGACTTGTATAGAAATGGACAACCTCCCAGGCACACAACTCCTTCCTCCAGGCTGAAATGAGAGCAACAAACAATAAATATATCTGTCAAATCCCACCATTTCCTCTAATGAAAGATTTTTGCTCTCCCTGCACAGCTTTCCCTTCTTATATATTTATCAGGGATACAAAACTACAGAACCTAGTCTGGCAGTGCCTTGGTATAATGGGACTGCCTTGCAAACACACCAGTAACCCCAAGCAGGTATGGTATGTCCCCAAACACACCACTCCTGGTGTCCTCATGAGCAGAGCTTTCTCACAGAGGCTGTCCATCACTGAAAGGGTTAAGAACATCTTGTCAAGGATATGCAGTTATCTGGAACTTTTGTTTATACAGAGAGGCAATAAAACATTCAGCGCCTTAGACCAGTGTAAGAAGGGTCAATACAAGCTCCAGCAGTTGTATATAAATTAACCTTTTAAGTATGGCCTAATCCATAATGATTCATTGACAGGAATTATTCCAGGAGGCTGAGCTGCAGCAAATTGTAGCAGTTGTAGCTGACTACAGTATCTCACAGCTGCTGGGCTGCCTCTTAAGATGAGGTATCTAAGAGAACATTTTAAAAGGCTCTGACAATGTATTTCCACAATACTTGTTAGAACTAGGACGTCTCCAATGATCTTATGTTCCTAAAGTGGAACAAAAGTATGAGGAATCTGAATATATACATGAAGGATGTTTTGAAAGATTTTTGCTTTTGCTCTAGCGCTGACAGAATATGAAAAGGATGCTTCACTCCTACACGCTGGAGTGGTCACCCAAGAGAGCTCATTTCTTCTCCTCAGTAGGATTTAGCCAGGATAGTGCACTGCGCGTATGAGCTGAGAAGCCTGCAGCGTCTTTGCAATTGTCAGAATTAAAAGTGAAGGAAGACAAAACAACCTCTCCCCTCCCACCCTCTGTCAAACATGCCTAATGAATAGCTCTACATGCACTGTATCAGAAACCCCAAACGTTGACGGCGATGCGAGGCACTAATTTGTTAGTTATCATATCTGACAAATTGTCATCGTGGCTCCACTCCTGCGGAGGGTGTTGTGCGTGTGACCCGGGGAAGGGCTCTCAGGCTGGAGCTAATGGGTGTGCGACTTGGAACAGGAGATGATGTGCCAAGATGGGAACCACAGAGTGGGCTGCCAAAAAAGAACAGTATAATTATCTGTGCATAATTCACGGCCGGAGAATAAGCTTTCCTCCAAAGTTGTCTGCAGCAGAGCTGTACCAGATTCATGGCTTTTTCAGTGAGTATTCACAAAGTAGTGACAATCTGTGCAGAAATGTTCACTTCTCCAAACTTTTTTTTTTTTTTAATTGGACTAAAATAGACATTTCCATAGCACTCTTTGCTCTCAGGACTGGTCTGTTAAGATAAGTGATGACTCACAGATGCATATTCTTACTTTCTTGGATAGTTATCTCTCCCCTCACCCCACCTAATCCCTTCACCAATGGGCTTTGAAGGAAAAAACCTCTTCAAGCAAAGGCACTATAAATACGAGCTATTACAAGAGTATTAGCTCATTGAATCTTCAGAGTTGCTGCTGTACTGTGAGAACAGTGGCCCTAGTTGTCAGATTCTCAGGACAAATAGTTGGACAACATGAGCCAAAGGAAAATTTTCTTTAATTTTTAGCACTTTTAGGCAAGATGGCTTGCCAGTTCAGGTTCTGTTCAGCAGATGGCAAGATTTGAATGCATTGGTAAGAGTGTACATATATAGCCCACTGCTCTTTCAGTTATTATTGGACTGGATGAGGGTTATTTGGTTTCTTTTACCCTAATCAGAGCAACCACCTCTTCATCCATATCAGTGAAGTTGGATATTTTTTCTCAGCAATAAGTAAAAAGTGTTCATTTTCTAGAAGGAGATTCAGCTTCCCAAAGAGAAACCTTGGGAAATTCCTTAGCTAGTAAGTCTGCCTGGAGGAGATCAGGGTGAAGGACTGAAAGTCCTATAAAGTGAAGTTTGAATGGGAGGGAGAAGGTTCTTAGAGAAAGGCAAAGGAGATGGAAAATGTTCCTGTAATTGCTGGCAAGGAAGATGCAGATTTTGCTTGGGCACATTTCTCTTTGAAAGCTGATCCTGTTTTGTAAGGGCAGACAAGGAAGAGTTGCCAGATTCGTAGGACAACGAAGTTTGGAAAGCATTGGCAAAATATGTGGAATTGGATTAAATTTGACAAAATGTCATATTGCTTTAAGGCTCCTCAGGGTGTCCTGAAACAGTTTTGCTCCACGTAGCGCAGATTTCCTGTAAAAGCTTTGGCACCACCACCTCCATCCTGAGCTGCTCAAAAATGTTGCTGTGGCCATGCTGAAGCTGCAGGGATTCCACCTCACAGGAATTTCCCCAAAGAATAGGTGCTGATCTCCCCCTGGTCTACGTGTGGGAAACACCTCAAGGAAAGTTCTGGGGTTTCAGGGAGCTTGTGGGCACGTGCACAGGAGCTGTGCCATCCAGGGGGGTTTGGGCAAAGCTGACTGGGTCCAGCTGGAGGCCAAGGGGGACAGTCCTAAGTGGACACAAAGGTTTGAATCTGGAAGTAACATAAAGCACAAATGTGCTTTCCAGGCCCCAACTACCTGTCTCTGGGGCTGATTGTGTGGGATGATGCTCATGCACTATTGTTGCAGCCTACCCTGTGTCACTGCCTTGTCTTCATTTACTTTGATGATTTATAATCACCAAATGAAAAATCAGGACAGGAGAAAGATGTCCTGGTTCTGACAGACTGCAGGGATATTTTTTAATTTTAAGCACATGCTTAATTACTCTGCTGGATCAGGGTCCAACTTTCTTGGTAGATACTGCAAGACTTTCTGGGAACACTCTTGGAAGGAAGAAACAAAAACATTTCCTCTATAAATGTTTGTGGAAAATGAATAAAAATGTGTGAGTATGCAATGAAAATGAATTCCCACTTCTTTATAGAGAAACCCAAGACAGGAATGAGGATCTAAGCTTTCATGAACAGTGAGGAATGAGCTCTGCAGCCTATTAAGCTGAGTGAGAAAACCTTGGGGTACAGGCAAGTCCTGCAGTTTGCACTCATGCAAGTGTCTTTGTCAGACCAGCTGACCAGAGGGCAGCAGACTGGTGCTGCCTGGGGGATGTCTCTTCGAAATACCTCAGGAATGGGATGATGCCACACCGGAGTGTCCTCTTCTGATAACCAGGTGACTTCAATTTCCAGAGACCTCAACCTGAGAGCTTTCATTGGCATTGCATTAATTTAAATTCATTGCATTGAAGGAAATTTAAAAAAAAATACATTTAAAAGTAAAAAATTATCAGAAAATCAGGTGTATACATGTAACCAGTCCCAGCATTGATCTAACATAAAGGATGACACTTACAAGGCAGATAATTCAGCTTCTCATTGATCTTGGCAGTACTAGTAGGGGGCAATATTTACATTTGGTTGAATTGCTCTTGGACTAATTTTCTCCACAGTACTAAATACAAAGAAGCCTTCCATTAATACCAGGAGAGCAGAGCTTTTCATTCATCTATGTTTTCACCTATTAAAAAAAAAAAAACCCAAACAAAACAAAGCAAACATATTTAGGGTCTCTATTCTGTTGCTGGTCTTATACTGGGATAGCTGCCCTGAGTAAATGAAAGCAGCAACTACATCAAGGAGAGAAGATTTGGATCCTCAACATTTACTGCAAACACCAAAGTTTTCTCCTTTTCTAAGTACAAAAGAACAAGGAATTATTATCCTTCTCCAAGCAAAACAAAGCAAAATCAATATTCTTCCCTGGGTCGTTTCTCTGAGCTTCCTTCTTTCTTAAATGCACTTACTTCATGTTTTCTCCATTTTGGAGATAGTCTGCTGTTATGACGAAAAAAGGAGGGAAACAAGCCTTTAAGCCTTTTTTTTTTTTTTTTAGGCTAGGTTGAATTGTGCCACGTCTATTTTATTCCATGTGTCACAGAGCTCAAGGCCTGCACAAGTGTGTGTGGGACTGCACAAGTCCTGCCCACTGCACATAGACAGCCCCACCATTGTATCCCAGTTATATCCTGCTGGCTGCTAAAGGTCTGGACACCTTACTGTGCTCAAGAAGAGAGCAAAAGAGCAAATGGGCTGCTGTTACTGCATGTGTTACTGTATGTCCCATACCCTGGCAGCAGCTCAGGGTACTGTGATGGATGATGGCTGGACAATTCTAGCCTACCCCCGAGAACAGGACAGGCAGACAAGAATTGCAGGACAGAAGTATTTATCAGCACCAGGAAGCCAGTGTCTGTGGCATATCTGCATAAACAAAGAAATTGTCTTAATAGAGAGCCACACCTAGAAGTACCACAGTCCTCTCCTGGGATCACACAGCATGTGGCACATGAACCCAGGTAGTCGACCCAGAGCAAGCAAGAAAAAGCAGGTTTATAGAGCACAGGCAGAAAGAGAGCAAACAAGCGATGTGAAGGTAGACAAAAGAACCCCGACCCTGTATGGTGGCAGGAAAGCCAGAATAAAGTCTGTATGCAGAGCTGACCATGAGAGATAAAAATGAGAAAATGAAGGTAAAGATTTTTACTGTCCCAATGGGAATTAAAGGACAAGAAGAAAGTGAGATGCTGTTGCCAGGAATAATGCCTGAAACACTGGAATAGCTGATAAAGGTGTTTGATTAGAATCATGACCCTGCAGACAGAATGAGACTCTGGAGAAATATTGTATCTTTTACCCCACCTCAAGAAGCAGGAGCTGAGATAGACACCTGCCTTACAGAGCTGCAAAATCTATAACTCTGGAGATGTTAAGCACTTCCTAAAATGGAACCAAGATCATCTGTAGGACATGAGTCCCTCTTACAGAAATGTATGAAAAGAGGAGATCTAGCCCCAGAGAAACACCTCCAGATATCAAGGGAACAGCTAGCTATCCCAGGGAAAGGTCAAACCAATACAGCAAAGGAAGGCAGCAAGCAGGAGGGAAGAGCCTACCAATAACAGAGACAGCGGGGGCCAGTGAGGGAATTCTGCAGGGAAACAACAAGAGAGGCTGGGAGGAAAATGCCTGGCAAGGGCAAAGATGCAAGAGAGGTAAAGAAACAAAACATTTGCTTCAATCCTGCAGCTCCCTAAGGAATTAAAAAGCAGAATGCCTTTTAGACACCCACAGCACAGCTTCAGCAGCAGGAGGGACTTTGGGGGTCCAAACACCTGACAGGGCACGGCCACCAGAGTTCAGGCCCCACACCTGTCCTCACATCAATGGGCAGGCCAGAGCCAGCTGGGTCACAAAGCTGTGGTGTCGTTGAGAGAAGAGATAAGCAGCAATTCATTGTAACCAGGAGATATGTGACCACAGCATGGTGATGTACAATAAAACCACCTTGAGGTCAATGGGTAACACAGGCTGTTGATAATAAATCTGTGAAACAAGAGATGTTATTGCTCAGAGTTTATAACAGTTGACATTCGAGATCACCACCCAGGGCAGAGCACGGGGCAGTGCACAGCTTTCCTCCTGTCACAGTACAAACCCTCTGTACCCTCTGCTTGTTCAAAGAGACAGACAGCCTCTGTGGGCCACGTCCAGGGCTCAAACAGGACTAAAGGGCATAGCTCTGTTCCCTGTGCCATGTCACAAGAGATAACATCGCCCAGAGAATCTGGCCCAGACACAGTCTGCACTGTGATCAGAGACCTCCTGACTGCATGTTCCTTACACACACATTGTGTGTAAAGGGTAAAGTGTGGATAAAATATTTTACTCTGATCTGGTAGCTTTGGGCACTCATTTTTGGACCCAAGGTACCAGACAGACATGGATCAGGTCCAAAACTTCTAAGTTCCTGATTGAGAAAGTGCTTTATATACTTTACAATAGATCTTACACTGCTAATTTATATAATCATCAAAAATTATTTCTTCAGCCTGTATTTTTAAGAGCTAGCTAAATTTGTGGTTTGCCTACTGTGCCAAGAATCTGGCATGTGGCCACATGCTTTCACACATCTCCTTGCAGACTATGGGCTTGAAATCTAAAACCACTGGTGCCATCCTACAGCTGAAGTACTTCCATCCACACGAGCTCAAGTGCAATCACAGTGGGACCGACTGCCTCTTTGTTTGGCTTCAGGATGTATAACTATCTGACACTTCCTATGCAGGTATCTATGTATTTCAAAGTAACTGACATGCTAGAATTATCAATAAAAGAAAGATAACTTACACAATAATCATCACTTGCTGACAGATGAAATTTCAGAGGAATCAGCTGTGCCCTTCTTTTAATGAAAATGAGTAACAAAACCTTACCTATGTGAAGCTTGCCTCTCATTATCAAAATAACTCAGCTGACCTGTGTTAAAGACTGTGTGAGAATTTTTGGGGAATAACAAGAGAGGAGCAGGCAAAGATATTAAGCTAGACATTGTATCCAATAAATATAAGACAACACCAATGACCTAGCTTTAAAACATGGTCTCATTGAACATCTGCATTTTTATTCCAATACGTAGTAGGTAAAGCATAAAACATATATTTAAACGTGTATTTCTTTTAAAAAATATAATTTTTGAAGAACAACTTGAGATAAGACATCTGTGCAACAACTGTAGATAAAAATACAGTTGCCTTAATTTCCTTTGAAATGTTATGCTTCACAATATTGTGCAATGGGAACTGCAGATTTTTTGTGCTGGTAAGATACAAGCAAGATCCAAGAAGACAATCCTATGCAGAAAGTGCTTAGCACAAATAATTTTGTTTTGTACTAGGGACATTACTGTATTCTGTTCTAAGTAATATTAATAAGCCAGAATCTAAGGGGGGGGAAGATAAGTTTGTTAAAATGAATACTGATATGGATAGTGGATGTTACTAAGTGCATCTGCCTCTCATGAGTCCCAGCCTTTTGCTCTGGCCAGCAGGATTTTGAAAGGTATATGTGTCTCTTAAAAATGTAATTAATACCTCAGAGGAGCCTTCAAAGCACACAAGTTCCTGGTTGATATCTGTTTCAATGAAAACAGAATAATACTGGGCATCTCTGGTTTGAAAGAGAGTGGAGACGATAGCCAAAGGAGAAGGAGGACAAGGGTAAATACAGTGAAACCAAGAGGATGGGAGACAGCAGTGCTGAGGAGATGAGGGCTCTGCAGAGAAGTGGCAATTCCTTTAGCCTGTGGCAGGAATATCTCTCACTGATTAGAGCTAATTAGGGAGGACGAGGTTGAGCCTTTTTATCCTTCTCAGTAAACCTGCCTTTGATGCAGACTGGTTATAGCACAGCTCTGCTTCTGCAATGGATTTTGAATGCCTTTCCTTCACTGGTCCTTTTAAATAAATACAACAAGCTCTCTAGGTTTCTTATGCACAATAAATCTATTTTGGTTCCTGATGACTGATTTCTCTGGCTCTGCAAGTGAGGTGAGAACACCAGCTTTGTTTCTTTTTAGCACTGTAAAGGAAGTCTTGTGTAATTTTTTTGAGAGCTGGGAAAGGCTTAGAAAAGAGGTAAGGAGGTGATTTGGATTCTGAATTCTTCACGTTTTATTGAGGCACCACAACTGATCTGTCAATGACAAAGTTCAGGAGTTTCGTGACCAGAAACTGGGAATGACCAGTATTGGGAAAAGGATTCAGTTGTCTGTCCTGGCACAGATCAGTGGGTTGGAAGATGAAAGTGGACAAATTCAGGCTGGCAATAAGATGCATTAGTTTTTAACAAGGGCAGCAGTACCTCATTGAAACAATTCACTTCTGGTGGTTTTGGACTTGTCCTTAAGTCAAGATGGGGCAGCTTTCCACATTTCAGATGGGAGCTGTGGGTTTGGTTGCTGGAAAGCCGGGTGAGGTTCTGTGCCTGCATTATGCAAGTGGCCTCTAGCCTTCAAACCAGCTAATCCAGGCGCTGCAGTGCAATGGGCAGAGTTGAAAGGTTTGAATTGCACATGTCCCAGAGACAGGCAATTTGAATACTAAATGTCCCAAATGGCCACAAAATGAGCCTCTTGGGGAATCCAAACATATCAACATATTCGTCAGAAAATTAAGACCTCAAGCACACAGGAATATGCCTGTGATGTGTGACTACATCCAAGAGGTAGTCATCAGCACACAAGTGCATGTACTCTATCAGGGAGCAGCAGACATTTTGCACAGCACCAGGCAGTGCAAGTGGCCAGGGAAGCCAAAACAAGGTCAATGCCAGGCTGGGCCAGGCCAGCCTTGGGCCTCCCACCTGGTTTCCTGCACTGAACCTCATCCACTGACCTCCTAAAGGTCAGAAAAGTATGGCTGAAGCTTTACTTCTCACATAACCGTGAGGCTTTTTTCTGTGCTTGGAATTGCTGTGCCCCAGAAGATGAGTTTTTGGTCAACTAGAGACCCCCAGCTCTCCAGATTTATGTCTTGGTGGGTGCTGGCCAGCTGGGAATGATTTCAGGGTTCATGCTCTCAAAAGCTGATGAAGCCCAAGCTGATAGAGAAGAGCAAGATAGTAACCACAGTCACTCCGGATTCATGAGGTGAGACTGAGCACTCTGCAAGTGACTGAAGAAGCATTTGCTGGTTTAGTTCCTTTCATTGTGTTTAGCAAAGTGTCCTTTTTCTCCCCCCTCTGGAATGCTAAGCCTTTTGGTTGGCACAGTTTGAATTTTTGGCACACTTCAATTTTCTTTTCTACACTGCAGTTAGGAAAAGCTCTTTTTTTACTGTGAACTCTTTTTTTTCACAAAAAAATTCCAAATCTTAATAAAATCTGAAGGTGGCAGCAATGAAACAGTAGCAAGGCTGTGACTGCAACTTTTAGGGCAAGTTCACATCACACAGTGAAGAGATCCCCAACCCTCTGCTATGCTGAGTTGGTAAGGTCTCACATCTCAGCAGTTTGGGTCAGGAAGGGTGTGTGTCTGAGCTGGCAAACCCTGCATCTCTAGTAGGAGTGTCCAGCCTCGAGATGGGAAGAGCAGTGCCTGCCTGCAGTGGCTGCCAAGAGGCAAAATCTGCCTATGCAGAACCCACAGACATGCCCAGCCCTCCTCAGTGGGTTTGAAAGCCCTTCTGCAAACACCAGAAGGCAGTGTATCTGCAGATTTTGTCTGTAGAAAGCTGATGTACACAGGGGCTCTTAGGTCCAATAGTTTTGCTGTGTTCATATTTTATATCCTTATAATTTCATCAGAATGTGTTATGCTGAAATTGTAAATTGATTTGCATGGGTTGGTCACCTCAGAACAATCTCCAGCCTGCAGCAACAGATATGCTGTACTTTGGTTCAGAGATAAGGCTTGGTTTGTCAGTGGTGAAAGCACTGTCACGGGTGCTGCTGGCCTGTACCTATGGTCCAGAGCACCCCATCTCCCCTTCTGCCAGTCCCGTGGCTCCTCCTCTGACTTCCTCTGCAGTCAAAGGGAAATGTGGAAAAGTTCAGCAACACCCACCATCTTTAGGAACTACCTGAGCTACGTGGCTCTGATAGAGAATGATAAAGCAACATCCATGGCCATGAATGACCAGCTCAGTGTTAACCACAGTGAAACCAATCCTGAAAAGTCAGTCTGTGAGCTTTCATCCTGGAAAAAGTCACAGAAGAGTTTAATATCCCAGTGAGCTGTTGCAAAGGACAGGGGATAGTAGGTCTGAGCGCCTCATGGAGCTCTTTTGAGATTGTGGATTGCCTGAAGTATTGCAGGTGTGGCAGCTTCAGCCACCTTGGTGGGGGCTTTGAGTGGACAGAACATCTGTCAGCTGCCTGACTTGTGTCCTCAAGGGCAGTGGGTCCAGAGTGTCCTGGCTGGGTGCCAGTGCCTGACTCCCCCCGGGTAGTTGTGTGATGTTGGGTGGGGCAGGAGCCTGAGGGGGTGAGCAGATCTTCCTGGAGGGCACAGTGGGGAAGATTAGGCAAGGACTGGCAGCGTGCTCCTGCTGCTGCTGCTGCTCCTGCGCGGTGCCTCGGGAGGGGATGCAGAGGCGTAGCAGGGAAGCAGCAGGAGAGTAGGATGCCACATGGCGAGGAGGAGGAAAAGAAAGAGGTGGAGGAGTAGGCAGAAGGGAGATTCAGTTTAACATGGCATGCCAGGCCTCCACTGCTGCTTCCCTCCCTCAGGCCTGCTCATCATGAATTTAATTTGCGCATGGGGTGAGGGGGATTTTGTTGGCATAGTTTTATTCTTATTCGATGTGCTCCTTTGCATGGCAAACGCTGGTAGTGTGCTCATCACTGTGCATACAGGCAAACATGGCCTTGGGTGTACTTTAGTCTAAGGGCCTGGTTCTGCAAACACATGAATAATCTGAAAAGCAAGAGGACTTACTAATATGCTTAAAATGACACCTGCTTTTATCTTTATCTCTTCTCTTTCCCCTATCAGTATACTTCTGTTTCTGGATAGCTAGTTTGGGCTCAGTGTCTCAACTAAAATTTTAATACAAAAAAAAAGAGTGATTTTTTTTTTTAATAATCTCAATTTAGAGGCTGATCTCATCTACATATACTCAGTAAAATAAATAGAATCCACTTGTGCCCTGTCCCAGCTAAGATTCAATATATAACAACTTGTCTTTCAGGAAGGGCTAAGGAGGGGTCATGCTTCAAATGGCAGTTGATATGCAAGGGCACTGCCATTTGGAAAGATTTGTCTTAACCTGACTCAGAAGAATTTAGATATGTACTTCAGTACATGATTGTTTGCTTTGCTTATAAGCATTAACATGTTATCTTACAAAATATTCCTTGAGAAAGTATCTATTGAATTCTTGAGCAATTTACTGAAAGGCAGTGCAGTTATCTGTAATTCTGAAGGGGGATCAGAAAATTCACAAAAGATGGAATGAGCATATGTATATATATATACACACACACACACACACACACACACACACACACACATATATATATATATATATATATATACATATATATGTTTAAAAAATAGATTTCAAAAAATTCCTGGGCTTTAGTGTGAAGGCTCTGAGCAGCAGCAGAGCTCCCTCTTCTCAGTGGCTGCAACATCATTACACAAAGATACAGAGACACGGGAGCCACTATTCAAATGCAGCCCCTCAACTTTGTGACCACAAGTGGGTTCTATTTTGGTCCTTGCTTTTGAGGCTGCTTTTGATGAAGGGATCAGAGTTTTTTAGCTCCCTGCCACTACATGTTGCTGTTGACCTCTACCTGCTTCTAGCTTTCAGAACTTTGTTTCCATTTCCATTTCTTTAGTGTGAAGGTTGGGGATGGGATCTGTATTTTTAAAACCTTGGTGCCAACTGCTGTGTGCTGTTGTACTGTGGCTGACTTTTGCTTCCTTTACATTTCCTCCTGTGTTGTAGATCTAAGTTGTCCAAAGTATCTGCTGGAGTATGGCCTCTGGACCCACATCTCCTGGTGACCTGGGACATAAAGTGTTGTATGACAAATCCTGACTCGATCAAATTGGCAATAGAGTCTCAAGAATTATTTAGGTACCTAATGACCATTGTTTTCAGTATCAGGCAAGCCCCAAATTAAGAATATGTGCATTGTTTTTCTGTGGCTTGATGTGTCCCTTCAAAATCAGAGTATTTTCTAGACTTTTCTAACCTTTTCCCTTCCTCCTCTCTGAGCAGAGAGTAGTTTTGGTTACCCAGCATTGCTCTTGTAAGATCTCAGGACAACATTTCCAGTGAGCTGTCATAAATTTTCAGTCCTCTTGCATTCCATTTTATCTTCAGGCAGGGTTGCAGCACTCACCCAGCAAATTCAAGGATGTGTTTTCAGTCCTCTTGCATTTCATTTTATCTTCAGGCAGGGTTGCAGCACAGACCATGGAGCACTCACCCAGCAAATTCAAGGATGTGCAGGTGCAAGCCTTGAGTACCATCTCTGCATGACATTGGGGGAATTTACTCAAGCTGACCCTTGTCTTGTACAGCTCATGAGTAATCACATGACATTTTCATATTGCTGGTGTTTAAAAAGAGAGGTAGAGGTGCTGTTGGAAGGTGGGCTTTAACTGTTAAGAGAACCATTTTTCAGCCTGGTAATCTTGCATTTTTGCTTCAGTCCTGCAGCTTGGCTGGGTGACCTTTCAAGGTTATAGGAACATCTTTTATGCCTCCTTTTTCTTATTACTAGGACAAGCATTCCAATCATTACACACCTTTGTAAACTACCTGGAGATGCATGGGAGACATAAATGCAAAAGCAACATTATTGGTATTGCATTATTATTTTCCCCAAACAATTCACTGTTTTCTACAAAGCAGAGCACATGATTTCTTGTTTATTGTGTAATAATAGCCCTGTGTTGCGATGGTAAGTAGGACACAGATACAACTTTTCAGCAATGTACAGTACTCTTTCTTATCTTTAATTAAATGCTATTCCCTTGTATTGGAACACATTCTGTGATTACACATGTTTACAGTCTCTAAGTAACTTACCATCAAATACATTAATGAAAATCAGTGTCCCAAAGCAACTTGTGCCTTTTGTCCTGTACCATACCACACCTCTCTCATATTTTTTTCTTTATTTTATTGGTACTTCCAGTTTCCATTTTAAAAATTAAAGGGTTGAATTAAGCACTTTTTTATGAATTTCCTCCAACCATCTCTGCTTGTGATCTAGGGACATGTATCTATCTAGCTCTCTGCCCTTCCCCAGCACAGTAACCCCTGGGGATACCATAGAGCATAGAGATGATACAATTTAATAAAGTCACAATAAAACATCCAAGGCCTTTCATACTTTTTCACTTTCTTTAACTCAATTTATTTTTCATTTCATGGACAGAGATTTAGTCCTGGTATTAGTTTATGATTTTGCTGAAAGAATTACCGAACACATACAAAAAGGAAATATTATTTTTATTATTTATTTTGTGCCATGTATACCATAGGAAAAAAAAAAAGAGTTGAAATCACTTCAGTACCGCTGTGTTTTTCATTACAAAGTTATTACATATAGAAATTACTCCAAATTATCTGAAATGAATGGAAATTATGAGGTTTAAATTCCCCAGGTTACTGCAAGCACAGCACTGGAAATTTATTTTGTCATCTTGCTGAACATAATTGCTACAACAAAATTTCTTCCATTTTACAACCACAGCATAACTTATTTATACCAGTGTTGTTGTAATTTTACATCAATAAGTTGCATGGGAAGGAGTACACAGGTGGTAATTGAAAACAGTAATTTGTAGTGGGGTCCAGGTGGAACAGTTGGCTCAGAGATGATTTCATTTGCTGCTCTGTACATGCTCCGCTTCTCAGTGGCCTTTGACTAGGGTGCCATCAAACCTCTGGTCCACCCAGCACCGAGGTGGCCTGATCATCCTAAATTACCTTCCAAAGCAGCAGTGGAGGTGAGGGCAGAACTGATCTGTCCTTGTGGCACCGACCCGCAGCTCATGTTCAGGAGCTGGAAGCAAGGTGCGTGGGGAGAAGGTGAAATCAGCATGGGGAGAAGGTGAAATCACAACTGAGAGAGTAGGAAGCATGATCCTGGAGCCAGCAGCAGCATCCTTGAAGGAACTGAGCTGGAAGAGAACACAATCCAGGGCTGGAGCAAATGCGTGTGTGTGCACATGTGTGTTCTCAGCGTGTTTTGGCCAACGCCAGCTGTTGCCCCAGCTTTCCTGCTCAACTGTCCTCAGCAAGCGTGGCAAGACATTGTCATTTGTTTGTCAAAGGGAATACTGTTACTTGATCATTTTCAATTAAGATGTGAGTAGTTGCCTGAGACACGAGCAATGACGCTAACATTCATATTTTGCTCCACTCTTTATGAACAGGAATGTGTAATTTGGGTGCAATATACAAGCACTCCCCGGCCAGGCATCCACATTTCTGAGATCCGTAATTGTCAACAGGAATAATGAAACTGCAGAGGCTGATACTGAACCTAGAAACTGATGAATTTCCCTGTTTGAGTTCCGTTGCACAAGTTAAAATAGTAAAAATAATAATAACAACTATGCTGATTTGTTACTATGGATATTCCCTATTTAAATAAAATAAGGTAGGATGAAGGTAGAGGGAAAAAGGACAAGAATGAATGGGTTGCTGTTCTCTTCTGATGTTCAGACTCAGATTTTCATGATTCACAAGAGACAGGCTGGAATGCTTCTGTCATTAGTTCAAGCTGAAGATTTCATTGTAACATTCAGAGCTTAGAAGCCTTTGTTATTTTAAACAATGTAAAGATTTCAAATCCTCTTAAAATGATCTGAGAAGGGAAAGAGAAGAAATTGGTTGGAACTTGCACTGAAGACAGAGGAGAGCTGTACCAAATTTCAGCTTGTGTAAGTTCTGAGGAATACCTGTGGAAGGAAGAGGGGTTCTTGGTCCCCATCACATGCCAGCCAACTTATACATTAATATCTCATGCAAGACTATGTTATGCGTTTCCATAATGGACCAAGTTTTAAAAGTACTTCTTCAGACAAAAATAGCCCTCAAGTTCTGTTGTTTTCAGGGGGTTTTCAGGGATTTTTTTTTGGATGAATTTAGTGTTGCTTCACAAAAACTCAGCTTACTGCACCAAGCAATGATGGCATTTGTTTTCCAAAGGCAAAAACAATCCTTGGAATGAAGTCGTTAGAAAAGATGTGCCAGTTTTTTTTAAAAAAACCTCCCCAGCAACAGCGGGTTTTGCCCATCTTCCTTCAAATATTTTTTTGTCCTAAAGCGGGTTCTGTGTGGATGCACAAATGGCATTCATAGTGGGATGGAGTACTTATAGCAGATGGAATGCTTGACTCCTTTTTGTGTTGGATGCTTGTAAAGCATGTTCCCCCCTCTCTCTGCCTGTCAGCATGTGCACACAGGTGAAGGGAGTCCTTTGCAGGATGACAGAAAGTGCTGGACAGAATTGTTATCTTTTAGAAGGACCCTCAAGTTACAAATGTGGGGGCAGGTTTGGCTCTCCCTGCAGTCCCTAAGGTCCTGCAAGTGATTTCAGTGGGGACACAACTGAATATCTACTGTTAGAAAGTCTGAAGCTTAAAAGAAGGAAAACATGGACTGATCTTGCATTTTATGTGATTTTAAAAACGCCTCAAAATTAAAATAGTGTTTTTCTTCTGTTCTGGCTTGCTGGTGCCACAAGGTTTTTTTGTTTGGTGTTTGGTTTGGGTTTATGGTTTTTGTTTTTTATTTCTTTTCTGTTTTTACTTATTTGTTTCTTTTGAGATGTGGCATTGTTTCTGTTTTGTTTATTTTTATTGAAAATAGGTGCAGAGGAAAACTCAGCCCCAGCATTTGGACTGCTATCTAGTACATTTGACACTTGGAAAGATTAGAAAAATGAGGGACTCTGTGTGAATTGAAAAAAAAGAACACCAAAAAACTCAGTAAAAGAGCCCACTGACTGAGGAAGAGACTTGAAGAAAGGTTTCGAATGTAAATGTTGAGAAAAATATAATTTTCTAAATTCACTTCTAGAAATATCAGCGAGTCACAACCACCAAAAATAAGGGGACACCAAATGTCTTGAAAACACAGCAAAATCTTCATCCCTTTTGCCTCACTCCAAAAAGTCTTGGGAATGGGGCAGGGGATAATACATTATCCTTTTAAGCCTTCATTTCACTGCACTCTCAAATACACCAGTGTCATGGAAAAGAAAATCAAGTGAATAAATGTTGCAATTTATATATATTTGAATAGATAACAAGAACAATTTTACTGTTTGCCATAAATGAAAACCCCACCAAATCATTCCTCTAATTGAGGTTCTGAAGCTCTGTTTATGGCTGCAAAGTGATTTGATAAAAAAAAATTACACATTTTGAGTTATTATATCACCCAGAAATTTGATGCCACTTAACTATGTAATTTTCAGAAATGATATAAAACCACTGCAGAAAAATATTCAGGGAAGCCCAAAAGACCTCTTTTTATCTGTTTTTATGAGTCTAAAATGAGAACTCGCAGAGATCCTTGCTCTGTATGTGAAGGCTGAACTGCCACCTCGGGAGCTTTATTAATATGTATGTAAATATGATCTGGTTAGATCCTGTGTTTCTGTGCCGTTTCACAAGGTGGAGCGGCTAACTAAGCCGAACAGATCAACGCCCTGTGTTTATTTTCTTTTTTTTTTTCCCTCCCAAGCAGCAACATGCAAAGATTGAAAGAGAATGAGGACGGCAGCCTCATTTATACAAGATTGTCTCAACCTTCCTTCCTTCCTTCCTTCCTTCCTTCCTTCCTTCCTTCCTTCCTTCCTTCCTCTTCCACACCTGTATCAAAAACAATTTACTTCTAACTTAGCAAAAGCTTTTACATTAAAGACCAGAAACCAAAATGACATCACACAGAATCTGCAGCTACAATTTTTCTTCCGCTGAAAAGTTGCTTGACCAAATGGGGAGAAAGTGGAAATGCATTAGAAATATGTCCAAGTGGCACATCAAGATTATCCTCCATGAGGATATTAGGACTTCCTCTTTACACTGATGCTGATGTTATTTATGCATCTATATCCCTGCCAAATTTTTGCTAAAGGCATTGCACGACTAAAAAATAAAAAAAAAGAAGAAAATAGGAAAAAGAAAGAGAAACCTCCTAGAAGATAAGCCTCTGGGCTGAGAGTTCTCGACTCAGCATGCCTTGCTCTATATAGGATAAAGTGGAATATTTGACATCAGATGAGCTTGTTTTTCCCTATAAGGATGGTTTTTCTCTATGACAAGTCCTCAAATCCCTTACATATTATGAAAACAGAAAAGGTTATTATCTTAATACAAGATACTTAGTGCAAGACAGTGCTTTCTCTCCCCTAATTTAAAACAAGGGACCATAGTACTTTTGAAGCTAGCAAAAAGCTTGTTTTCTTCTTGCAGATTATGCTCCTATTTTGCTTGGCCTTTTTTCCTTTCTTTTAGCCATATTTTTATGTGTATGGCGGGGGGGTTAGGGTGCTTTGTTGTTGTCGTGGGGAGCTGCCGTGCAGGTTTGCGGGCCGGTGTCGGGGGCCGGAGCTCGGCCTCATGCCCAGGCCGCGGAGCGGAGGCCGGGGGGGCTCAGCCCCGGTGCCGGCGGCCCGGCACGGCCGCGCATCTCGGGACAAAGCGGGGCGATGCCGGGGCCGCGGCAGGCCGCGGAGCGGAGGCCGGGGGGCTCAGCCCCGGTGCCGGCGGCCCGGCACGGCCGCGCATCTCGGGACAAAGCGGGGCGATGCCGGGGCCGCGGCCGCCCGGGCAGCCCCCGGCACCCTGGGCCCTCTCAGGGGGCTGCTGCGGCCGGTGGGGAAGAGACAGAGGCGCGGGGCCAGCTGCAGATGGAGGCAGGTCGAGGGATAGGTCAAGGTTAGAAAGAGCCTGCTATTGATCTGGCTTTGAACGCGAGACAGGGAGAGCAGAGAGACTAAAGGGGGAGCTGTGAGACAAGACATTAACAGCTTTCAGTGCTAATGATCACAAGTGCCAGACAGGGGAGGAAAGAGAAGACTGAGAAATCACTTTGGAATTTTTTTTTCCCTCTATTGGGATGTATTTTCGGAGGAGGAGGAGGCAGGCTGGGGGTCAACCCCCGAAGCCTTGCCCGCAGCCGGAGAGACGGGAGGGGAGCTGCGGCGGCCCCGCTGCCCCGGGCAGCCGGGGAGTCCGCTGGGTCAATCATTGCCGGCCCTTATCTCCTGCTCTCGGTGCCCACTGGAAGACACTGGTTAATCAACAGATGATGCCCAGTAACTTCCCGATAAGCCGCTCTCCCAAGGGGTGCAGCTTCCTGCAGCTCGCCGAAGAGCGGCGGCGGCCGCCGGCGGCCGGACTTTGCACCCCGCAAGGGCCCGGGGCCGCAGCCCCGCGGCGTGGCCTGGGGACGGGCAGCAGCACAGCCACACAAAGCCTCTCGGCCCCGCCAGCCGCGAGCAGGGCGGCACCAAAGCGGGGAGAGCCGTGCGGGCAGCTCCATCCCCGCTGATGCCCCGGGCCCCTTCCCGCGGGGGCGGAGGTCAGCGAGGGGAGCATCTTCTCCCCTCCCGCTCCCCCGCGGATGGTGCCGCATCCTTTACCCCGCCTCGGACACGGCTGCCCCGCAGGGCAGGAGTGGGGGCTCCCCATCGGGGCCCCGAGGTCGTGGACCTGTCCCTCCCCGCCCAGCGGCGGGGCCCCTGCCATCACCACGGTCCTTTTCCTTTGCAGGACCCCGCAGAACCCTCCAAACACACAGAGGGAACAATCGCAGCAGTTTAAGCGCCGTTAATGGTCTTGGACGTGTTTGTGGAGCGCCGGCAGAGGCGGAGGGCCGGGCGCGGAGGGCAGTGCCAGGCTGGCCCGGTGCCCGCCGGCCGGGGCTGGGGTCCCCGCCGCCCTCGGCACCCGCCGGGCCGGGCTGCGGGGTCTGGCAGCGCCGGAACGCGAGCTGTGAGCGGGCGGGCGGGCGTGGGGATGGAGAGGCAGATTTGCTGGAGGAGGCGAGAGCGATGCTGTTTAGCCAAATTCTCCTCAAAGCTGATTAAGGGCACCGAGATGAATTCTGGTCCCCTCAAGAGTCTCATGCGATTTAATACGAAAACCACTCATTTAACGTGGAAAGTAAATGACACGAGTGCGGCGCGGGTCTCCAAGTGGGCTCCGGGTACAGGCTGGTGGTTCCTTGGTTTTCTGCTCCATCTGCCTCCGAGCCCCCAGGCCTCCCCTCTCCCCGATCCTCTCCCCCTGGCCAGACCTGGTGCTGAAAAGCTGTTTGCACCGAACTGTTTACTTATCGGGGGAGGAGGGAGAGAGAGAGAGAAACAATCTCAGGAGATGGGCCGGGAGAGCGGAGGTAGAGGGGAAAAAGTTGGTTTCCAAGAATCTTCCAAGTTAGAAACGCACGCAGTTGTGGGCATTTACCTGCGTGTGAAATAGAAGGACAAGTGCACTGGGATGCAGCTCCTGGGAGCTCGGCGTCTCTCCGTTCGTAGCTGAGACTTAATTTCTCCAAGGAAAAATAGTCTCTGCCAGGATTTTAAGGGAAGGGGGGTTGGGGGGTGGGAGAAGGTCGGAGCGTGTGTGCGTGTGCGGATCGGGTGTGCGCGCGTGTCCCGCTACCATCGCACTTCGGGTAGGGAGAGAGGAGGGGGAAAAAAAAATCCCTTTCCCCAGCCCACACAGATATTTGTGTTGTTGTAAAACTGTTTGAAAGAAATGCAAGGGGGAACGCGCTCGCCGCCGAGGAGCTGCGGCGGCGCCTGGAGGGAAGGAAGAGCAGCCCGCGACCCCTGGGGAGCCTCGGTTCCTGGGCACGGCCGGAGGGAGCAGGACCCATTGCCGAGCCCGGGCGGCGGAGAGCGGCGGCCGCGATGGGCAGCGGCGAGGCGGCGGCGCGGGCGGGCAGCGCGCTCGGGCGGGNNNCGCCGCCCCCCGCGCCCCCCGGGACCCCGGCACCCTCCCCAGACCGAGCCGGCCCCGCCGCGGCCGGCGCCGGGCTCGGGGAAGTTTGGCCGCGCGTGAGGATGCGGATTTATTCCTTCGCCCCTCTCTCTGCCTGGCCGGCGGCGCTCGGCGCGCTGGAAGCGGCGCTGCACAAAGCCCCGAGCGGCGGCGAGCCCTGCGTGTGCCGTAGTTGGTGTGTGTGCGGTGTGTGTGCGTGTGCGTGTGCGGTGTGTGCGGTGTGTGCGAGTGGCGTTTCTTGTTCTCTTGCAGGGTACAATGTTAAAAAGCCACCGCTAGTCGCCCCCAGTGCTCCTACTCTCTGGGTCTTTTTGTCTCTAGTGCAGATTAAACGTCACGTCCGCACTTGAACTTGAATTTTATCCCATTGTACAGAGGCAGCCCCAGCCATAGAGAGACAGAGCGCTCCCAGAGAACCAGGACTCCGCCATCTTCACATTGCAATATATAATAGTAATAGCCAGCACCAGCCCAGCTGCACTGGGGGCTTCCTTCCTTCCAGTCCCAGTGCCAGGCGAGGGGGGAAGAGTGCAAAGTGGTGCAGGAGCACTGGCAATCCAAAAGCACCAGGGCAAAGCAGTGCCACTTGAACTGGGAAAGAGGAGACACAGTTTCGGCTACCCCTTTTCAAAAATTTCTCTTTATATATCTACCCAGCAAGGGTCAATCTTTGAGAAACATTTTTTGGCGATTTTTTTTTTTTTTGAGTGGGGGCTATCCCAATTCTAGTACTTTTCTTCTTTTTTTTTAACTGCAGATTTTTTTTTCATTTTGATTTTTTCTTTTTTTTTTCTTTTTCTTTTTTTTTTTTTTTTACCCTCTTGGTGGAAAAGCGCACTTGCCAATTTGCCAAGCACTCTGGAAAGAGGGAAAGAGAAAAGTGTCACTGGCGGTGCATATCCTCCTAAGTTCAAGAAGAGATCTGGAAGTCCAAGTGGCAGAAGCAGTGGAGAAAAGACAGTGTGTGAAAGAGAAAGAGAGCGAGAAAGAGCTTTTCCTGATGATGATGATGATGATGATTTTTAATTGAGAGGGAATCCCAACCAGTGCACCACAGCAGCAACAAAAAGGAGGCGTTTTTTCCCGTTTTTGATTTTTTTGAAAGAAGAACTCGATAAAGAAGAAGAAGAATAAAGAGGGGAAAAAAAAGAGGAGGAGGATCGGCCCCCCAACACATCCCCCCAAACCAGTGCAGCTCTCCAGGCGATGCCAGTGTAAATGCCAGGGCAATGTCCCGTCGCAAGCAGGGAAACCCGCAGCACTTGTCACAAAGAGAGATTATCACACGTAAGTTTGAACTTGGAACCAGACCGAGCCGAAATCGAGAAGCAAAATTAGGGAAGGGGAGGAAGCGGTTGGGGAGGGGGGGTGTGTGTGGGGGGGAAACTCCAGGAGGAACCAAAGCTGGTAAATGACTTCAGAGAGAGGGAGAGGAGAAGGGAATTAAAGAGGGGAGGGGGGTGTCGGCGGAGCGGGGCGCGCTGCTCCGGGCCGGGCCGGGCCGGGCCACCCCGCCGGGGCTCCGCCGCTCGCCCGCGGTCCCGCTCCTCGCTCCTCGCTCCTCGCTCCGGGGGCAGCACGGAGCGGTGGGAAAAGTTGGCCGGGAGCCTCGCCTCGGCGTGACAGCCGCGGAGGGTGGGGGGAGGAGGATCAAGGTGGGCAGCAAGGGAGGGAGACGCGGAAGGGCCGGGGGGACTTAGCGGGAAGCACATGGAGGCGGTGGGCCGGCGGCGGCGGGGCCGAGCCCCCCGGCTCCGGAGCGCGGGGCAGGTAGCCGGCCAGCTGCGCCCTGCCCGCCCCAGGTGCATCGCCGGCGGGGGAAAAGAGCTCTCCGAAGCGCGGGGCAAGGCAGAACCAGCTCGGCCGGGGCTAGAGGCAGGACGGGGGCTGCCGAGGGGCCGGGTGCGGGCGGGAGTGTCTGTCGGTGGCCGGGGGCGCCTGGAAAGCCGAGGCGGGGACCGGGGATGGAGTGCACGAAATGCGGGTCGGGCAGCGGCACCGGCTCGCCTGCGGGGCAGGAGTGGAGGCTGCACTTTGCTGAAGCTCCCATTGTAAGTGAAAATACACACATATACTCCCACCCGCCACCCCCCCCCCAAAAAAAAAAAAATAGGGAAGGAAAAAATAGAGGGGGGGAGGGAAAGAGGCATCCCCCCTCCCCCCAGCACCAGAATCCCCCTCCTCCCTGTTCCCACCCCTAAAGCTCCGGGAGAGGGGCGAGTGCCTGCAGGCAGAGTAGGGGGCAGGTCCCCGAGCGGGAGCCCCACTCCGCCGCTCCCGTCCCCGGGGGCCTGTGAGCGAGGCGGGGGAAATGCGGGGGCGCCTCCGGGGCGTGCGGCCCCCCGCGCTCCGCGCTGCTCCCACGCCTCCGGGGCACGGGGAACGGCCAGGTCAGGGGGGTCCCCGTTTCCCTCCTATAGCATAGGACAAGTTTAGGGGGTGGTAAAAAAACACCCGGCACGCCGTGGCCCCGCAGCCGGCAAGCCCGGCCGGACCCCTGTCCCCCCCCGCCCCGCAAGACGAGTCCGCAAGTTGTTGTGCTGCGGGGGGCGGCGGCTCGCACGGAGCCAGCCCGGGGCTGAGCCTGAGCCGCGGCGGATCCGAATATTTATGTTGAGATTTTAAAAAATTTAAATAAATAAATAAAATATTTCCCCGGCTTCTCTCCCCTCCCCTGAAAGGCAAGAATAGGAGCCATCTGCCAGGAGCATTTGGTGCTTGCGAGCTCCTCTCTTTCTTTGTTACCGGTGATAAATTTCTGTTTGTAAGATTTCCTTGGGAATCGAGATATATATGTATATATAATTTTTCCACCTCCTTTGGGATTTTCTTTTCATAGCGGAGGGCTGTTGGGGGACGAGTTGAGTTATGAAATATAAATTTCTTTCTCTGTTTCTATTTTTTTCATATATATTATATATATATATATGTATATATACACACACACACGTGTATATTATATATACATGCATATATAATATGTGTTTTTTAATGTGCGTCTTTATTTTTTAAAAAGTACCCCTCACCCCACCTCCAGCCCATCAGCTGGTGGAACCTTGATGAAGATGCATCTGGTATTCAGCTTTTTCTGGGGTGGGGGGGTTGTTTTTAATTCATTGTTATTTTGGAACCAGACTTGCATCACCATAAAAGGTGGATTCCCCCCTTCCTCAACTCCCTCCCCTTCGTTAATTACATTTTTGATTTTAACCATCCGGTTTGGAAAATGTCTTATCCTTTTTGTTGGTGGCTTATTATCCTCCCCCCCCCCCCCCCCCCCCCCTCGACCCTTTCTGTTTTTAAATTTTCTTTTTAAAAGAAAAAGTATCAACAGCCACCTAAATCGCCCAGTGTAATTTCTCCCACTTGTTTTCTGTCTCACTTGCGAGGAGATGTGGGGTGTTGAAAGGGGGTGTGCGGAAAATCTGTTTTGTTGCGCACGTCTGAATTTGTTTCAATGGGTGAAACATTTCTTTTCTCGCTGATGTTGCTGCTGGGGAGGGGGGGAAGGGGGGTGGAGAAGAGAGTCAGGTAGGTTTGTTATTCCAATTTGATCTCCTTTTCCGATCGCTTTACTTGAAGGTAAATAATGAGGCAGGGGAGTATTCAAAGGTGCCGAGGAGCTGCGTGTACAATGGGTTTAGCGGGAAGGCTGGGGGAGGAATGGAGAGCAGAGCAGTAAGAGCTTCCCTCCCTCCCCTCTTGTATTTATCTATCTCTCCATCCTGAGGAAGCTGGCGGAGAAATCAGGCTGCATACTGAACAGTGGCAGAAAAAAAATGAAGGTATCCAGGGGAAGGAGGTGGTGGGAGGCGGGGGGCGGGGGGGAGCTGCGTCGGGCTGGGGTTGGGGCTGGGGAGCAGGAGCGCAGGCATTTCAGCGCACAGGTCCAAGCCTCAGCTGCAGGCTTGCAGGAGAGGGGGTCGCAGTCTCTGCACTCCTCGGGAAGTGTCATTCGTGGGGGGAAAAGCAGCCAGGAAGTGTCCTCTCTAAAGGGGAGTTTGGAAAGTAGTGGGCAAACGGAATAGGAAACCAAAGCACTCCCAACAAAATAGAGTCAATCCCGAACCAAGCCCCCAAAGCCAGGATGAATTGATACTGTTTTCAGAAATCTTGCTTTTATGTTGTGTTTAGCTTGGGCTTTTTTGCCCTGTTTCCCTTTTTGGCATGTGTAAGGGGAGTTACATTTCAGGATGGATTGGAGGTCTCTGCCAGGCAAGGAAAGAGATGGGGAGAGAGATGGGGATAGAGACAGAGAGAGAGAGAAGGGTTTTCTGACACTGTTCAGCTGGAGTTTATTTGGTTTCATCCACTTGGTGTTTGCAGAAACGTTTAGATCCTGAGTGTAAGACAAACAAACTCAAAAAGGAGAGAAAGTGCAATGTAGCTGTGCTCCGGAGTTGCAGCATCTCATTAGCACAGTGGTCTTTAAGACTGCAAAACGAGTGGCCTGCCTGTGTTTGCCAGGCTCACCCAGGCAGCCTTGTAACCGTGCAGGACAAAAGAAAGAGGTGAAACACATGGAGAGAAAAAAAAGCAACTCTGGACCTTTCTTCACCGCTGGTGGACAGAGCAAACTTGGTAGCCAAGCTCATTTAAATGGGTGGACAATGCAAAAGAGCTGATTATGTATAGGAGAGGAGGCTGAAGTGTTGAGTTGCTCAGTGCAAAGAAATGTTATTTTGGTTTGGTTCAAATTGCTGATTTTCCAGCTTAAGATCTTCCATTTTTAACCTAAGAAATCTGTTTTCAAACTAGCCCTGCATTTTGCATTTGAAGGAAATGTGAAAGGCAAGAGCATGTGAAAAGCTCGCTGGTAGCAGTTTTGCAGAAGGCGGCAAAGCCAGAACATTTCTGTAGAGCAGCAGCAAAGATTCAGAGGGAAAGGCACAGAAAAATCATACAATTCCAGGCAGAGAACCAGGTTTCTCAAGACAGGTCTTCAGTACCTGGTCAACAGGTTTCCTAGGAAGAGCAATAATTTCCTGTATCACTTTGTTTTGTACGTAGTCATTAAAAATCATAACAAAAACCCTATGATTTTTTGCATGTCAAAGTTTTGCAAATTGCTCCAAGGAGCTTCTCTTAAAATGCATTTAGATTTAGTGCAATTAACATACTTTCCCTGCAGAACAAAACCCACACCAATGTAATCAACTCTAATACAAAGAGAATGTAAGCTGTGACTGAAGAATTAGAGAGGAAATTACTATTATTTTAAGGATGGATGACTTTTTCATAATACCTGCATGGCTGTGCACAGAAAAGCACAGCCTTTTAAAAGACATTACATGTGTTTACTTTAAATAGGACAGGGGGAAATAAAGGTTGCATGCTGTCGACTTCAGGTTGTCTTTCATTTGAATATATTTGTATTGGACTTACAAGATAAGTTAAAAAAAAATACTGGCACATTTTCATAGTTTCTCTTTTTTAAAAATGTTTTTAAAAACTGCTGCAGAGTAACTAGGTTGTGGCTGTGGGTTGTTCTGTCCTTTTTGGTTGGTGTGTCCGGTGGCTTAAATAGATGTACAGTGGGTGAGAAACCATTTTGCAGTTTTTTTCTGGTCGGCAGATGCAGAGCATATTTTGTCAGGCTTATTTAAATACCGAGAAATAAAACTCTTCAAGATTTCACAAACTGGCTGCCTTTAATAGAAATGGTGGGAACCCTTGGTTTGCACAAAATGTGTGTTTCTCTGCAGAACAAAGGGTTGTCTTGTGGCATATTTGGCAATAATTGTGACTTAGAAAAGTGTGCGCTCGAAGAAGTAGTACAAATTTTTGATATCATTTATAGACTCTGGTTGACTTCAGCTGCTCTTCCCAGGGCTGAGCTCACTGCGAGCAAACCCATGCTTCCAGTATGCCTCGCACACGATATTAGCTTGTCTCCCACATTTCCTACCTGCTTCTCTTTGCTCATTGTGTTGTTTGTTGATGGAAAATACTTTCCAAAATAAACTTCGCCGGCTGCCGGAGCCTGCCGTGTGCCCCGGCCGCCAGTGGCGGGGCTTGGCGACTAGGGGGAGCTCCCAGCCCGTGCGATGGCCGCGCCGGCCCCGCCGCGGGACGCGCGGGATGCGCCGCCGGAGCCCCCACCGCCGCGCCCGCCGCGCTCCGCGCCGCCAAACGCGCTCGGCGTAAAGTTGTAGTATTGATTTTCATGCGAAGATCTACGTAGAGCTAGCCGGGAGAGGCTGACAGCGAGACAAATCTATTTTTAACTAAATCGCGGCTGATTAATGGACTCGGGCGGACAGGAGTTTTTAATTAAAATTAGTTTTTAACGGTGGTTTTTATTGTCAACAGACAATGTTTAAATTCTCAATTTGTTGTTGTCAGATAGTGATAGGGGTAATGATACCTGCACATGAGTGAGCTTCCTGCGTGGTGGGGAGTGGGGGAGACCACGGAGATCCGTATGTTTGTTCCAGTGGATGTGAATGCACAGAGTGAAGAATCTGGAGTTGTAGGACAAGATGTGTGCAGCAACAAAGCAACAAAACATCCACAGAAGTTGGCTTCTATTACATATCAGAAAGCCGCATGTAATTCTGCAGAGAGGATTTGATATGAGACAGTTCAACATACTTTGATCCTCAGGTCCTTAGAACAAACTATCTGTAGTTCCTGCAAATAAAAATAAGCATTCTTTTTTTCCTAGAGAAATAAACACAAAATCATAGCTGTCACATAGAAGTTGCTGTTGGGCAGCTCAGAGGCTTCTCCGACGGGCTTGTGCTGCTCTCTGCTGCAGTCGGCTTGCGTGTCGTGGATGGACTTTAGCAGGACATTTTCCTGACCAAATGTATAATTTAGTGGCGTGCACATGGAAAGCTTTGGATATGTGTCTCACTCATCCTGAGAACTCCATTGAGTTACAGCACTATTAACATAAAGAAGCATCTTCTTACTTTTAGGGTGCAGTATGTGCACGGAGGTTATCCTGTGACAGGAAAGTGCGCTTTATTCTAACCTTCAAGAGAAGTAAATTAGGTCAGACAAAGGATCAGGGCTGTCATCAGCTGTACAAAAACCCTTCACTCTTGGGTAGAGAGGACCAGTAATTTATCTGATGATTTCTCTACTTCATTTAATGTTTGAATTGAGCTAGTTGGAAGCATATAGACAGCAGCCAGCTCATTTGACAGACTGGTAAGCTGAAGAGCACAGTGCCTGGGCCGTTGCTGATGCTAGTGTTGCACAGCTATGGGGAAAACCTTCCCTTCTTCCCTCCCAAAACCTCAGGCTTCACTTACGGTGGCTTTCCTTCCATTGCATGATTGTTAACTTTTATCAAGAGAAACAGCTATCCCTCTGTCCTCCTCCCCTTCCTTTACCCACCAAATGAACACACATCCATGCTCCCCGTCCTCTCACTCCCTCCTCTGCCTCCCATCCTTCCCACTCCCTCAGGTCAAAGCCTGGTGGAAAAGCCTCCCTGCAGGGACCTGTTACCCAAAAATGGCTCTCAGCCTCCTCGCCAGAGCATTTCCTACTCTTTGGTTGCAGTTTGGTTTCTCTAGGGTTGCAGTGCAGTTGTTGGTTGAATTCAGCCTCCCTTCGGTACTGTCCAGAGAAAGCATGTAGAAAAATAAAGAGTGGCTGGGGTTTACCCACATGCTTTAAAGTTGGCAATTTCACTAAAGCACTTGGTGAAGCATCAGCATCGTCTGTAGACAGCTTTATGTGTATGTATCTTTTTAATGAGGGAGGGAAAAGGCATCAATAACTGCATGCATTGATAAATGTGTGATTCATTCAGCTGCTTGTACTATAGCACCTTCCTCCTCGGTGTTTATTTACTTTTTAAAAATGTATCTGGGCAGGCTGCACACCATTTCTCGGCACTCAGCTGCAGCCTCAGAGGCTCCTGAACATCAGTTACATTTTCTCGCTGTCTGCCCTCCTTCTCAAAAAGCTGTTGCTTGCTCAGTACTGTAGACCCTTGCTGGAGCTTTAAGTAGCAGCTTATTTCTTTGCTTTTCTTTTTTTTCTTTCTTTTTTTTTTTTTCTTAGGATATATAAAAAATGCCTAAAGGAGGCTATTCGAAAACAAATTAAAGTAGAGGGACACACTTCATGCATTGCAGGCACGCGCCAGTAGAAGGGGGTTAGAAGAATATAATCATTTTACTGGCAAAAGTGACACCAGATCGGGGATTTGATTAATGGTGCAGCATTCACAGGGACTTAGTTCTGTATTTTTGACATATGCAAGTCTTTTGTGTAGTTGCCTCAGTGCAAGAAATTCCGTTTTGTTTTTTTCCTGGAGCAGCTGATAATTTGTATGTGTGCTGGATATGCCCAAGGTACTTTCCAAAGACTAAGCACTAGACAGCACAGTACAAAAAAGGAATCCAAAGTTAAGGGAGAGGAAAAAAACATACTGGTTTACTTAACTTTTTTATGACCCCTTTTACTAAGCCACTGGAAGAAGCCATAAATTCGCTGAATGTTATAATGAGTATGCTTCAATGAAAGTAAAAAAAAAAAGGCTTAAGAAAATCATATATGAGCAACAGTGTACCATAAACAATTGAAAAATGCAGTCTCTTTTGAGTCTAATATTTAAGAAAATAACAGATCTGTTGTGTGTTTAATACATGCTCAGAACTAATTGCTTAATTTTGATCATGCCTTTTAAATCCTTGGGTAAGAATCTCCGCTTCCAGTATTCTTTTCTATGTCATTTGAAAGCCTGTACCCAAATACCGCTCCTTCTCCTTTTGTGGCACCGAGCACTCCTTTCTCTCCTTGGTTGTCGTTTAGTTTTAAATAAAACAAATGTATTCACTGGGGAACAAAGAGTGCTTTTATATCACATCATCACATCCCATTTTATCTGCAGAGATTTACAGCTTCTGCAGTCTATAGAAGAGCCTATACATTTTCTGCTTTCAAAAGCAGTAAATATTTTTTTATGAATGCATAGTTTACTTAAGAGACACACTACTCTCTTCCGTAACACTGTACATAGTTTCTGAAGAAATAACATCTGACAAGTGTTGGAGATTTGTGCAGATTCTTAGATATTCTTGTATTTTGTCCTGTTTGGGTCCGGCATGGTTATTATGTCATTTTCCTTTTTCTTTTCCCTAAATCCTGATGTGCTGAGTGTCTCTTTGTGGCAATGCTTGGGGTTGTTCTGTCTCAGGTGTGCAGGGTTCAACTGCTGTGAGGCTTAAACTGCTTTTTGAGGGTCTTCTGCAAAAGCCGTCTGAGGTGCCAGTGCTGCAGCACAGTCCCTCACCTCGCAGCCCTGGGCGGGTGCTGGAGTGACCGGGTCATTTCGCGCACCCTCTCGGCGCTCTGCCGCGTCCCGCTGCCCGCGCGCTCCCGGCGGGGGCGGCCGCTCCGCGCTGCCCCCGGGCCCGGCACCTG